>NW_024067253.1:0-73259 GCF_015039405.1 Cantharellus anzutake
ACTAAAGGGGGTCAACTCTAGTCGATTTTATTACTGAGGTGTAACCTATGTACAAGTCAAGTATATATATAGTTACAGTGAGGGCGGGCCCATAAATGGCGGGGCTGAGTGGAGTGGAGCTAACAGGGTTAAACATTAGCTGATTGAATATTACCGACAAGTCAGGTTATGGGGTTAGCAGAATGGTAGGCGATAACCCAGAAACAGAAAGGAGGGATAGGCCCGAAGGTGGGCTTGCAGGGCAAGCAAGTGTATTGCCCAGCAGAGGTGGGAGTGCACTAGCGGACGTCAGAGCTGTCCAGAAGCCTTCAGGGCTCTGTACTTAGGGAGGCATAGGTAATATATTGAAAAGAGGGGGTGGTGACCATCAAGGGAAGTGGAGGTGTGTCAGGGCACACCCGCCTGACCCCACTCCACCCGGTCCGACCCCGATCCCACTACCCTCACCCGGTGCCCCTGTCCTCCCTCCTCCCTCCTTCTTCCTTTCCCTTCTTCTTTCTTCTTTCCATTCCTCCTCCTTCTTTCCTTTTCTACTACACGGACAACTTCCTTGCTCGATGTACCATTAACCAGGCTGCACAACATGCCCGGACCCAGGCACACCAGGTGACACCCTACACATCGGACACTCCTGAGATCTCTTACGGAGATACCCAGGCAGATACGGCTGTGCGCATAGATGACATGGCACTCCCCCATGACCTTCAACTGCATGTACATAAACACAGCCTAAGTGGGAACTGAGAAGTAACCTTCTTCTCACACTTCCCACTTTAGCCTAAGTGGCCAGGGATGCCCTTCTGTGCTGGGTCCATTAGCATGTGCACCCATGGTACACCCTATCGGGTCCTCAGTGCCGGGTGACACATCTGGGCGCTCTCGACCCCAGGTCGTTCCCTGACAAGGTGATTGTGGAATATGGGGGCTTGTCAAGGGACAGACCCTGGGACCCCATGACCCCTCTCTCTATAGCCCACAGCCTAATCTGTGAACAGCCCTGTCCAGGGCAATAACTACTGTGGGTAAGAAAGTGAGATAAAACAAGGGCAAGTATATACACTTGCCTACTGTGGGTAAGAAAGTGAGAAGAAGGTTAACTTCTCACTTTCCCACAGTGGCCCAATATGGCGAAAACTTCTGGGGATACCCGGAAGTCACATGAAGGTAGGATCCGGGGACCGGAGCATGCGGCGCACAGATCATGCGGCGCAGGAAGCATGCACAGGAAGTGGAGCGGGTCCGGGCTAAGTCAGGGTATGTGCCCTGACAGGGCTCCGAGGTTAGTGAAGAAGGAGCGGAGATAGTCCGGAGGGATCGGAAGCAGTGGAAGTCAATGGCTGTGGATGGATATGACAGTCTGAGGTCGGGGTGCAGGATGGAATGGGGGGTTGTACCTTGGGGATTGGAATGGACAGGAATAGGGGTAAGACTCTGGAGGTGGCAGAAAGGGTCTGGAAGTCAAATCAGGGTTGGGTATGTACAGATATGACAGTTGGGCCCTGTGTAAGGAATGGATGATGTGCACAAGTGCACATTCCTTTTATTCCTCATAATAAACAATGTATAACACCTGTATGTACATAAATAGTGTCTGGGGTTGGGGCTTTGCTCTTCTCCTTGTCAGGGCACACCCGCCTGACCTGGCCCCAGCTGACCCAATCCCCCGCTACCTACTCCTTCCCTACTTCCTCTTCCCTTTTCTCTTCCTCTCTTTCTCCCTCCTTTCTCTTTTCTTTCTTTCTTTACTTATTACACAGACAACTTCTCTCCTATCAGTGTACCATTGACCCAGCTGCACTACGACATGCCTGGACCCACCGGGTGGCCTCCCACTCACCGGGCACTCCTGGGATCTCTTGCAGAGATACCTGGACAGACGTGGCTGTGTGCGCAGATGACGTGGCCTTAGCTACATGTATATAAACACAGCCTAAGTGGGAACTGAGAAGCAACCTTTTTCTCACACTTCCCACTTTAGCCTAAGTGGCCAGGGACCTTTGTCTGCTTCGGGCCCATTGTTACGCATGCCCGCGCTACACCCTGCTGGGCCCTCAGCCCCAGGCGATATACCCAGATGCTCTTGACCCCAGGTCGGTCCCTGACACTCCTCCCCCCCCTGTCAAATACTAGCTCCATACAGTCTAGCTCTCAACAGCCTGAGGATTAAGGAGTCACCAAGGCCAGCACCCCAACCAGCCTTACATCCTGACAGAAAAGTGGTCTGATAGACTAATAGAATGTACATTTGTGATGCTTTTCTGAGTTAGAATGTTGTTAAAAAAACCTGCCTACACTGTAGTCTCATTGACATGCTGGCCAAATTCCTAACCATATCATCGCAATCCGATACATATATTCCCTCTCTCATAACTTAATTGCCCCTTTCAACCACAGCATAAAATGATAGCACTTGAATGCTTGCTACCCAACAACTGTCAAGACAGTGGAGTGGGAAGTCTATTGCATTGTGATTGTCTCCCATCTCAAGCAATCTCAGTTTTGGATTTCTTCCATGTCTTTTCTTGCGTAACTGGAGAGATGATTATGATTGAACATGCACTTGATGCACTAGACAACTCGGCTAATATCAACAACCACTGGGGCTTTCAGCCCACCCTGGAGCAGAAATCGAGTCCCATCCTTGCTGGCACGAGGGAGGTAATACATGCCGTCTTTGCGATAATCACCACTTGTGAGCACCAGTTCACCATACCAGGCTTCTTTCTTGCTGAAGGCATGTGCATCTCGTTTGATCGGGCGGTACTGGAGTGGGACAATGAGTTCAAGTTCTCCATTAAACCAGACCCATGTCAGTCCATCATTAAGGAATGTGAATTCAGCAGAAGTTAATGGGACCCTCCCCATCGCGGAGGAATAGACTTTGGTGTAGCTATGGTCATCGCCCTCATCTGCCAAGAGGCTGTAAAAGGGATGCTTCAGCCAGGATTCATCGTCGTCATGCTGTACATCTAGTTCGGAACTTCGTGCATGGATTGCACCCTCTCCTGGGATAAAAGGGACGGTGGGGTTACTGAGTATAGGTTCAGGGTTGCGGTACGAGCAAGGGGGTTCAACACCAGTATTGAGAATCCATGTCTTGAACTCTTCCACGCGATATTGAGCAATAAACTCGCATGAACCTGTTGACCAGACAAAAGCATAGTTCATGTTGTAAGCACCGAGGTATCGATCCCCAGGAGAGAATCCAATTGTGTGACGTAGGGGAATGGATAATTCGGAACAGGGCTGGGGAAACTGAGCAGCGGGAGGAGATGCAAGAAACTGAACGGATGACTTCCCCGAAAGGTGCAAGAGTGCCATGCCTCTGTACCAGTTCTCATCAAGACACCGAGGGACTCGGGCAATGAGAGATCCGTTGTTTGACACTGCAGTTATAGCAGGGCAACAACCATCGGGGAATGTGCCAAGTCTTGCCATGCCCGTGCCAGGGCCGAGAACGGTGATAGTTCCATCAGTGTCCTCAGTGGCAATTTGAAGATTGCCATTATGTATAAATTCAATCCAAACCGGAGGCTTTTCAGGATTGCATTGGAATCTAGAGATTGTCCGCTGACAGCCGATGTCCGCAATTTCGATGATTCCGCCTCCGAATCCGAGGGCGACGCAAGAACCATCTTGAGATAGTGCCACACAGGCCACAATCCCATTGCGAACATCACGTTCAGCGAATTCGGCTTCGTAATTAGTTTCCTCCTGGCCGTGTGCATCAAACTTCTTTGGCAGTTCACTCAACTTTGCCTCCATAGCCTCTCGAGCCTTATGCCCATCCTCACTCAGCGGAATCAAATTACGCGAAAACTTGCCGGATATGCTGAAGACTCGAATTGGATCTGAGAGACAGCCATATAGTCTAAAGAGACTTGACGACGACGAAGTGAATGGAAGGCCTGATCGATAATAGTGCCAAGGATGGGAAGGATCAAGCCACCGTGCAAGATTGCGCGCTTCTTCTATCAGTTCCATTGATTTGTGATTCTGCAGAGCATGAAACGGTCTCACATAAACCAAATGCTCGAAAATGATTTGGAACTCACAAACGCATTAAATTGATCCCCGCCGAGTTCTGTAAATATTGCCATATGACCGGGGCCAGTTGATATGAATGAGAACAGGTTTTCTGCAAGGAATTGTTCAAACTCTCTCTGCAATTCATTATATTCTTGTGAAAAGAGCAGCGAAGCGTCCAAGTGCTCAAACAAGTGTAAGAGCGCGTTGTGGACATATCTGGGCTGCTGCTTGCCCGAAGAGAGCCGCCACTTCTTTCTGTCTCCCAAAGGAAATTCGATCGGGATGTCATACTCGTTCTTCTGAATAACATCCTTTACAAATCGAAGAAGTTGTAATCCAATGCTGTATCCATTCACATCATGAATGAAGAATATTTCATCCTGTTCATCACCGATAGGGACTCCTGTGATGAACTCTTTCACCGTCGCATGATAGAATTTGACGGTCTGCTCATTGTCTGGGGGAAGATCAACTATCGAGGTGATAGGTCTTAGTATTGAGCGTACTTCATGCTCAGCAATTCCTAGGAGATGTGATATGTCATTTGTGCCGAGATCCCGCCACCTCGCCGCAACAATTATCCCAACTACTTCGCGGTAGTGCTTGGCCACATGCGGGCGAATGCTCGAGGAATCTGGCATGTAGGCTCGCCGCATTATTCGCAAGTACTCCCAGTTCAGACCCTTGGGTGTTTCCCTAAGGTTGCGGAAGTATTCGAGTTCCGATTCAAGAGTAGAACCGTGGCGAGTCTGAACCTGCACATCACGTATTCGGGTTGACGCCACGATAGGCAATTCACGACAACTGGTCACGAAGTTATTGAGATCTGAATTGGATGGCTTCCAAGGGGAGTCCCTGATGCAATCCCGAAGCCCTTCCTCCACCATGCAACGGATGGTGTGATAAGTGTCACCCAATTTGATCTTATCCACATCTTCACAGGGGATCTCGTCTTGTGATCTGGTCCAAGCGGAAAGAACTGTGGACTCAGGTCGACAGCTAACCAGCACAGCGAACGCTGAAGGCAATTTACGGAGAAGAAGCACGAGTTCCATCAAGGACTCAAGTGCCTCTGGATCTCCACACTCATCCAAACCATCCAAGACGATAGCAAAGCGTTTGTTGCTTCCAGACAACATTCCCCCGATAGCATTCATCGGTTCAATGACCAAGGTCCTCATTTGCTTCTTCAGAGGAAGGCTTAGAACCAACTCCAAATCCGGCTGCCGAAGGCGTTTGACAAGAGACACTTTAAAGTCCCCATTGAAGAGTGCTAGTTGACGTGCGAGGGTAGAAGGAAACCGTTCCAAAGAATCGAGGCCTACTCCCCTTTGGTTTTTGTCCCAAAAGAAGGAGGCTGCCAGAGTACCTTCCCTCTGGAACGTGGATGCAATGCTCCTACATATTGCCGTCTTCCCAGTCCCAGGGGACCCACGTAACCAGACAAATCGGTTCTTGGCCTCCTTCAGATGATCGAGGATAGATTTTTGCACATCGACCCGCGTGGTTGGAAGACACTCTGACTTGCTCTTCACGTAGGTGTGCTCGGCTGCAACAAGCACAAGTCGCTCAAGTTTAGCTAAAACGTAGCGTTGGCGAGGCAAGCCCAGGAATAAGCATAGCAACGTACATTGCGCCGCTGCCTCGATTGTGTGAAGGAGCGTTAAGGTAGTTGCCTTCGTCTATGTCACACATACCACTCAGTTAGATTGAGCGCTTGGGAGCCCAATGGAAACGTACCGAAAAAAAGTTAACGGCCTTATTTATACATGCCTTCACGTCACTTATTCTCTTGGAGATTTCGGCTGTTAAGATTATCTTCGTTCCAAAACCTTGACCCTTGAGTGACTCGATATGGTTTATTTGTTCCTCAAGGGCCCTGCCAATGGGAACATTGATATTGAGATCAGAGGGTTGTAGAGGAAGGGTGGACGTACGAGCGGAACTCTTCGATTAGATAGACGACTTCAGGGGGGGGCGGGTCGGTCCACAGCTGGAGTGGCCGCAAGATTGTTGTATAAACCCCCTGGATTTCATCGTCCAATCCTTTGAGATCCTCGTCGTTTCCATGGATGGTCTGCACAGATTACGCACAAACATGAATAACATATTCTCATCGAGCGCAGAAACGGAAGGGTCAATTGACCTCATAAGCCTCGAGCCATGTCATAAGTAGATTCGGGATCGCATCAAGATTCGGAATCGGGGAAAATTTGAGGGTGGAGACTGCATTTCGGAGAATAAGTCTTATAGCACCGATGATTACTTTCTTTCTATTGCCGTCAGAGCTATCCAATGGTGTGACCTTGGGAGGGACGTTAATACCCTCGCCTTCAGATAGCGCATCGATGCTACTGTCGCGCGTGGTACGCGTTCCGCGACTTCCTACATGGGCGATTGCTGCCCCCCGAAAGCGGGACCCGCCGCCTGGTACGAATGGATCTTGAGAGTCGGGTCGGATTAGATCGGGTGATTTCTGAGCGCTGGGGCTATTGCAACCAAAGCACAGCTTTCTAAAAATCCACCCAAATGTACGCCTAAAGAGAGATCCCCTCGGCCCTCGGGGCCAGTGATGGCGGGTGTTGTCGGAATACCGGGGTACTCGGGGGGATTGGTTTGGATGCGGGGAACCGGAGGTGAAGAGATAGGATGAAGTGAAGGTTGCGGAAGGCTGGAAGACGATCCAGGAACGGCATGCCCCCTTTTGGGACGTTGAAGGGGGACCCTGTCTTTTCCAACCATCACACGAGTGTTAAGCTTACGCGGAAGAGCAAACAAAGGTCAGCCTGATCGCCGCGCACACAGGATACACTTTGTGGAACAAACTAAAATCTCGACGATAAAATCGATGGAACGATACCTAGTTAAGTAGTGCTGTCATGGGATTGCAACCTGCTCTGTTTACACACGTTTGCTCTCTACAGTATTTGTAACATTATTCGTGAAAACGCACCTGAAAAACTGCCCATGAAAACTGATGTGAAATGTGAGTTTTGAGGCCATTTTGAGGTGTTTGAGGTCGAGGTCGATTTTTGGACTTCACCAAGTCAATTTGCGCCAGGCTCACCAAATTCTCATATGCGCCTGCAAGCACCCCATCTCCAACCAACCCATGCGGCTATTAGAATAAGACTATGTCGCATTTCGACTGCGACATGAATAATACATGAGTTATAAGATAAAGTCAAGAAAAAGATCATTCTCACTGAGGGTCGGCAACCAAAGGTCGTGGCCGCCCACGCTTTGTGGCTGTGCTAGCCGTTTCCCCAACGGCGGGACATTTTCCACTGTACACAATGGACCTAGCATGCAATAAAACAAAGAATCTTGTTCTTACTGAACTATGTTAGTGCACCTTAGACCTTTTTTGCCCTAAATATGCTTCATTACCGAGATATCAGGGACAATTAGCTAAAAAAAACAATAAAGATGATGCTAATTTAGAAAACTACCTCTACCGATACCTAGGTAAGGCCGATAGAATAGACTTTCAATTCATATGCAAGGCTATGAGACTATGACATGGAAGAGAAATTTGGGCACAAATTTTGGTTACTTTCGGGCACCTCCGGAGGTTGCCGGGTTGAAATCTGCGTGGCCCTTTTGCCGCTTCAAATGCATGTGTAGCCCAGATTGGGAAGATTCTTGGTCTAGCATGGGTTCATTGTGGAATCAGGTCAAAAGAACAGCTGTTCATCCAACCAGAAAAGGGCATCAATGGCTAATTTGATGGAATACAAGAAATCAATTGAAGCATATTCTACAGCCAAACCTGAACAAGGACTAATCAATGCAACGTGAAAAGTGGAAAAGTATCAAATGGCTCTCAAAAAAAGAAACAATGAAAAAAAGCATCTACAAAGTCAAATTTGGAATCAAAACAAAAGGATGAAGCACATAGAAAGGAAGAACACAACAATACAAAAAGAATGCACAGAAATCAAGGGCCAGCTCACAATCCATGCGAGGGAGGCAATAATCGCCCATTCTGCTGCCAAAGATGCCAAAGAGATGAGCACCAAACAGTCATGCCTAGTATCCAAACTACGCTGGAGGGTGAAGGATCTGACCCAGTCCCTCCACCACCAGAAACAGTGGACTCCCAAAATGAAGAAATATGCACGGAACATGACAAAATCACCATTGATCTCCAAAGGTGCATTCTCACCTGAAGCACGCTCCCTGATTCATTGCTTGGTCTGGGATGGAATTTCTTACCAGAGTTTTGGGAATGCAGTTTATGAAGTGTCAAAAATACTCGGACAGCCACTCAAGAAGGTTCCCAGTCCTCATACTGTACAGAGGATAGTCCTGGAGGCTCTTGAAGCAGGAAAGCTCCAGTTGGCTTTGGAACTAAACACTGTGGAAGGTTTGCAAAATATGGACATTCATATAGCAATATTGAATAATAAAATTTGACAGCATTTACTACAAGTGGTGATGGCACCTCTCACAAGAAGACACAATATGAATCAACTTGCATCATGAACATCCCTGACTACAATTGTGCAGAGCCGGGTGCAGAGGGTTCCCCCGAGTTTGAAAGAACTGGTTTGTCACTATGCAAACAGCAACATCCCACACTAGTGAAGCCCAGGTGCAGGTTTTTGACCATGTAGTCCAGGATATTCTACATACAGAAGCTCAGCATGGGTGCAGGAACCCAGGGGACATATCCTCCATTTACATGAAACTCAAGGGAACTAATTGTCAGGGGATGACTCCCAGGTCCCCATGACCCTCCCCTATGGTCCACAGCCTACTGGTGTAACCAGCCCTATCCAGGGCACAACCTACTGTGGGTAAGAAGATGAGAAGGAAGCTAACTTCTCATCTTCCCACAGTGGCCACCATATCAGGAAAACTTCCAGGGATACCTGGAAGTCACATGAAGGGGTAGGAACCAGGCCTGGAGCATGTGGCATGCAAGATGACATCCTTACCTACTTGGAAGACATGGCTTCACATCAGGAGCATGTCCAAGAAGTTCTTAGGAGACTCTGCAAACACGGCCTATACGCCAACCCAAAGAAATGCGAATTTCATATGGACACTACGGAATATCTCGGATACTGCCTTTCTCCCTCCGGACTCACCATGTCCATCGAGAAGGTTAAAGCTGTCCAAGATTGGCCCGAGCCCCGTAAAGTCAAGGATGTCCAGTCCTTCCTTGGCTTCGCTAACTTCTATCGGCATTTCATCCACCAATACTCCGACATTGTGGTCCCCTTGACACACCTTATGTATCCCTTGTGTCTGTCATGGCCCTGCAAAGTCCCCACCTTTACCACTTCTATCACCTGCACCCCATCACCATTCTTGCACCCATTATTTGTGCCCATTAATTGCACCATTGTCCATCACTTAGTGGTGCTGATAGTGGTTCCCATCTATGGCCCCATAGTGATGCCTCCTTCTTTCTCCTGCCACCACTTGAGTTCCTCAGCCATTCGGCTGACACCATTTTATTCTTATTCATTTGCTTAACTTACTAGCAGTCGATATTGTCACCACTGATCCACTCCTATATTGACATTTTATCTGCCACTATATTGGCACCTAGATTGTCGGTCCTATTTATTCTGCCTCCCAACTTCGCCATCCTGTGTTCCATTCATTTCTTCTGTTCCATTTCCCTGGTCCTCATCGCTCTTTTAGTTTTGTCGCACTTACCATTCTGCTCCTGTCCCATGCCGGACCAACTGGCCCCTTCTCTGTTCTCCTTTCGTACTTATACTGTTAGAATGGGGCTGATACAGACGACTCCGGAGTGGAATCGGAGACTTAGCGTGGAGGGACCTTGGCCTCAGCGACTCAAGCGGAGCACTGTGCCATTGCTGTTTGTCCATTTGGTCCTTAATTTCACAGTAGGTGAGCAGGAAGTCTCTAGGGGGCATTTCAGGTCGATTTCGGACTGAACCAAAACGAGTATGTACAAGCACCGATATATATAATGGAGGGGGCAAAAGCACAAGGAAACAAAGGGGAACCGAATCGGAACGAAGACGTCCGAACGGGGACAAAGGGAAGAAGGAGTGGAGCAGTACCGAAGGTCATAAGGCAGGACCTATGATACGTCTGAAAGGAGGTAGGGAGGGCAAGGCCCAGAGGGGCAGGAGGATGAGGAGAAGTGGGGGTGATGACTAACTGGCTAGAATGGGAAGAAGCAGTAGTCCAAATAGGGATGAGGGGTAAACGCGAGAGATACATTACAGGCGGTGAAAGTGCCGAAGGCGATCCACGAAGCTCAGGGGTTGTGGAGGTTACGGAGGTTACGGAGGCAGGGTTGAAAGTCCAAGGGATATTGGCAATGGTGTTTACGTAGTATGAGGTCACCAATGCAATGGACTAAGACCGAGGTGGAGTCAAAGTCCAAGGTCGGGACTATGACGGAGGCTCGGAGCGAAGGTACGAGCGGTGTCCGAGTAGGAAGTATGGGACAGCGGCGGAAGGTCGTAACTTGGCAGAAGGGTGGCAGAGGAGTACCAGAGGGAGGAGAAAGGAGAAAGGTAAGGGGGAAGGAGTGGCGGAAAGGAGGGTTGTCAGGTCCGAAGGTGAGTATTGGAGCGGACGGGGAAAGCGTAGGAGGATGACAGGAGGGTGGAGGTGTTGTGAAGGGGAGCGGAGTAGGAGAAGGAGGAGTAGTAGGAGGGTGGCGAGAGGGGCGGTGTTCGGTCCGAGGTGAGTATCGGAGCGGACGGAGATAGGGTCGGAGAGGTAAGGAGGAGGTGTGTTGCCAGGACCGAAGGTGAGTATCGGAACAGCAGCGGTAGGTTATGACTCCGGAGGTGAAGAGGGTGGAGGTCCGGAAGTCGGGTCGGGGTCGGGTATGCACGGATATGACATATACAGTTTTCCAAAAAACCGTTTCAATGTTTGGCACTTTTCACTTGATGGGCTTATAGTATTATGGAAATATGTTCTAAAATTCCCATAAAATCCTATCTCATCTACAGATATACAAATTATCTAAGCACTATATTTATTTTTGGTAAAGTTATTCGATTTAAAAGGTGCCCATGTCATCCAAACGGTTTTTTGGAGTTGATTTTTGGGAGAAGAAAATAGCATTTATTAATATTTGGTATAGCCACCCTTTGCCTTAATCACTGCCTCAATTCTCCTAGGCATACTTTCAATCAAATTCTGACAAATCCTTGGCTCTATCTTGTCCCATTCCTCTTGAAACCGATCCCACAGCTCATAAACACTATTTGGAGGTTCTTCATACTCCCCAAGCTTCCTTTTCACATGATTCCATAAGTGTTCGATTGGATTGAGGTCTGGGGACTGGGAGGGCCACTCCATGACCCTAATACCATGATTGTTGAACCAGTTATGGGCCCTTTTGCTGGTATGTTTGGGATCATGGTCCTGTTGGAAGAGGACATGGGCAGGGTTCTTGCCATAATATGATAGGGTTTGTTGGAGTTCATCATCCAGGATTTGGCAGTAAAGCTCCCCATCCATCCTCCCATCAATCTTGCATGCCATGCCAACCCCATCCCACATCATACATCCCCACACCATGACTGATCCACCACCAAACTTTTTGGTCCCTTGCACCAGCCTGTCACTGAGAGGCTCACCCACCCTCTTCCACACCCATTTCCTCCCATCTGAGCCCAGGCGATTAACCTTGGTCTCATCTGACCACACCACTCTCTTCCAGTCCTCCAGAGTCCACTCCTTGTGGCTGATTGCAAAGTCCATTCTGTTTTTTCTATGCTTCCTGCTCAGCATAGGCTGCTTCTTCTTCACCACTGCTTTCCAACCAGCTTCCTTCAAGTGCAGGCGGACAGTCTCAGGTGAGAGGCTCTTGTTGGTAATTTTTCGGAGCATTTGGGTGACTTGGGAAGAGTTGTCAGCCTTGCCAGAGTTAATGAGGTGTTGGGCATGGCGAATGTCAGTCCCTGACAGCTTGCATGGATGCCCACCACTGGGCTTAGGGACATCAGGACAGTGTTGAGACCAGAGTCAAGTGATAGTGGAAGCTCCATGGCCAGTAGTAGATGCAATCTGGCGAGCACTGTGACCAGAATCAATGAGGGAAAGGACTTGTTGTCAGGGTCGTGTGTGCTCGCAATGAAGGATGCCCCAGAAACCTAATTGATATCAAAGCTGGGGGACATGCCCATCCCAGCACACGGTCATATATACACGATAGAGGCGGCAACTAGTCAACTAGCTAATAACCGGTAGTATCGGATCAAGAATGATAGAAGATCATGCGGCGTCATAACCAACAGCCGCAGATCGGATCAGATCGGAGATGAAGAAGAAGAAAAGAAGTAGAAGCTGATGGAGATACGGGTCATGTGGCAATGTGCTACTTATGCTAGCGACCCGAAGGCGTGCCCTGACACTTGTGCAGTTTGTGAAGCAGTGTCAGGGCACACCCACCTGACCCTGTGCCGCACCCTGCGCTGCACTGCACTACTCTGCTTCCCCCGCTATCACTCTCCATCCCTCCTTTCCCATTTTCCCCCTTTCTCTCTATTTCTATTCTACAGCCAATTTCCCTTTCTCCAGGTATGTCACGGCCATGCATTCCGGCCTGTTCCCTGCCTGTCCCGATGCTGCCTGAGCCCATTCCTGCTATGCAAGTGTGAGCACGAGCCCCGACCTCAGTCCTGTCCTCCCTGAGGACTCCCTGCTCACTCCCCTGCTTGCCACTACGCTCCCCTACACTTGGCCAACTCCCCCGCTGCTGCACCAACCTCCCCACCCTGAGTCCGCCTCCAGCACCATGCCCAGCATGACTCCTCTACCCTGCCCACTTGGCCCCTACAGGGCCGCTACCATTCCCGCACCCAACTCTGGCCCAACTCCGAGTCCAGTGCCACTACAATACCATTGCCGCTATCGCAGCCCTACGCTCCTTCCTTTATTTATCTGTTATTGTTTGTTTTGACCCTCGGTCATTGCCAGCCGCTGTGTGGCCAACCCCGCTCTTTGTTCCCTTTTGCTTCCGGACCCTTCGGCCTTCGGCCTGGGTCTGCTTCCATTCATTCTTTCTCCCTATATATATTCTGTATGATACTTTATTGTACCTCAGCTGTTATGGAAATGGGAAATTTCCCAATTTAGACTCTTATGGGCCCTGCACACACCCAAATCACATGATATGTAAATAAATGGAGTTGATCCAATTATTAACTACCTAAACTACTACTTGTGAAAACATCTGTTAAACCCCATGTTAAAATATCTGTAAAATCGCATGAGCTCAACCTCTACCCCCTTCCCTCTTCCTGCGCCTCGAACGGACGGAAATGGGCGCCTCCGGCCCCATTTTTGTAACATCAGCTCTAATATCGATTTGACCACAACTCCCAAGTCCTGACCCCAGCAAGGCAACCCCAGTAAGTCTGAAATGAGGGCCAAAAGACAGCTAGGGGGCACAGCGCTCCTTTAGAGTCGCTGAGGCCAAATGCCCTACCCTCAGGCCCTGTTCACGGCATCACAGCCATCACGGCCTATAGCGGCCCACTAACGGTGACCTTCGGTGCTGACCCCGGACCAGTGTCTAACTGTCAGGGATCGCTCGTCAGTCCGAGTCGAATATCGCCCGAAAACCTAGTCGTAGACAAAGCTGAGGTTCCAACCCTCAGCGGCACATAGAGCTATATACACGAGTGACATCAATCAATCGGAAGAGATAGGATCAAAGGAACTAAACAATGATCCGATAGAAAACGAAGTGAATAGAGATGAAGGAACACTCGGATCAGGGGGCAGAGTCGGATCAGGAGAAGGTGAGGGATTTACGATATATGAGGGCCGATGCGGCTACATGCGGTGATATAGTCTTACGCGATATCGATAGGGTAACAGAGAACCGCTTACGCTATGTCCCCTGACACTAACAATGTACCACTACATACCTAACCCTGCCCCCCTGATTGCTGCACGCACCGCGCACACTCCTGCCTACTGAGCAGCCACCTCTGGGATCTCCCACAGAGATACCCAGGGAGGTGCGGCTGTGCACAGAGATGATGTGGCTTCCTGCACATGACCCTAGCTGCATGTATATAATAGCGCCTGGGGTGGGAACAGAAGAAGCAGCCTTCTTCTCAACTTCCCACTTCAGACTAAGTGGTCGGGGACACTCACCCCATGATGGGATTGCCGCTATGCATAGCTGGTATTCATCCCACCGAGTCCCGCATGCCGGGACCTTGCTGCTTTTGGAGCTGTCCCTGACAAGCAGATAAGGCTCGCATTTTAGATTTGGGGGCATTATAATGCAAAATCCTTCGGTATTTATGCTCCAGCGATGTCAGTCTGTTTACTAGTGTGTACAGTAAACAATGTCACATGACTTGACATGTGATATTTTGTTTTTTAGGTTGTGCCAGGTGCACTCCAAAAAACCATTTCGATGACATGGGTGCCTTGTAAATTAAATAACTTTACCAAAAATAAACATATTGCTTAGATAATTTGCAGATCTGTAAATAAAATAGTAGGTAATATCCCATGATTTTATGAGAATTTTGAAATGTGCTTCCATAATGTTATAAGCCCATCAAGTGAAAAGTGCCAAACATTGAAACGGTTTTTTGGAGAACTACTTGTAGTTTACTGTTGATGTACCTCAGTTCGAATATCGACTAGAAATCCCTCCCAAGTCGTCTCACCTCTAAGTTCATCTCTAAGTCCCATCTTTGTCTGAGTAAATGTCGCTGCAAGGTCCTCCTGCTACCCTGAAATATGGGACAGCCTAGAACACGTGGTGCAACGCTCCAGTTGAGTCGTTGAAGCCAAAGTCCCACCTCCCAAGACGCCTTGCAACAGAGTTGCACATTAGCTAAGTGACCACTCATGCTGCTGCACTCCGCTCTGCTTCCCATGATTACTTCGAATACTGTTTCTGACAGTGTCATATCCATACAACTCTGGACCTCCGCTCCTGATTCTGGACCTCCATCCCCTCCTCCAGAACTCCGCATCCTCCACCTCTTCCCCCTGTTGGTTGTTGAGAGCCCACTCTACCTCTGGCTCCAACACAATGTCCAACACTACCTCCGGTCCGACTCCAGTCTACTCCAGGTCCGATCCCAACCTTGTACCTTCCAGACCAGAGCTTGTGATGCTCCACACCTCTGGCTCCGGACTCCTGTACTGGAACCCCATCACACCTCCACCTCCGGAACTCTGGTCACATCTCTGCCTCTGGACTTTGACCTCCTCCTCCATTTTACTCCTTGTATTCCTTATTGCATTTCATTTATTACATCTAGCCAATATTCCGGACTTTGACTTCTGACTCCGGACCCTGCAGTCTCTACTGTATGGTGTCATTTAATTCTCTTGTTGCTTCCTCCTTATTTAGATGGCTGCTTCCTTTCCATATTAGTCAGCTGTCATTCCCCACAACCACTCCACTCCTTCCCCTCTTGGCCCTGCCCTTTTGGGAAGCACCATAGAGTTCCAACCCTTGACCCTTGGGGTTGTTCCCTCATCCAGTCCCCCCTGTCTCCCTCCAGTTCCCTTTGTCCTCTGACTCCACTCCTGTATTATTGTATATACACTCTGTACATAGTTTCCTGTACCCCTAGTCTGAAATCAACAACTAGAGTTGATGATTAGAGAACCAGAATCGACTGGATTGTCTCCCCAAGAGACTCCCCCTTGTTAACCTGAAGTTAAGGACCACCTTAGACAACAAAGCAGCAGCCCAGCACTCCACTTGAGTTGCTGAGGCCAAGGTCCCTCCTTACTGAGTCCCTTCTCTGCTTCTGGACAATTGTGCACTCTTATAACACCTTGCTTCTTAGCACTCCAGGAAACAGCTCCCCCTGACATAATGAATAGGTTACCAAAATAGATTTCTGGTCCTTTTGTTCTGCCCAATCCACATCTGCACCCAATTGCCATTAATCCAGAATCTGATTTTGAATAGGTAATTCTGCAATTGGTTAGATATTGAAAAATCCATTTGACTCCAGAAATATGTTCCAGACCATAAGAATTATTGAATTGTGCGAAATGATGAACAGCAAAGGCAATATCTGGGCATGTGCATAATGTGGTCCACATAGTGATCTGATCATTGTTGAATAGGGGTAATCTGGGTGCAGGCCTGAGAACTTCTCATAGGCCTGTTTCAGGTGCATTGGGGTAGGCGCTGGATTGGCATCAATCATTCCAGCATGAATTTTAATCCCAACAAAGTGATTCAATTCTGTCAGGGCCTGGCCTCTGTCCGGGGGCGGCCCTACCTCAGAGCTGGACACTTGCGGTGTCCCAGGCAGCCAGGTGCTGGATCCTATCCCAAGCTCCTCAAACTCACTAAGTGGGGATTGAGTTGAGAAGAAGGGTAAGTTTCCCTATTCCCCGCTTGGCTGCTATAAAAGGGAAATGTACTGTACAGTTTGTAATGTGACTATGGGTAGAAGCCGAGCATGTTCCCGCAATGTGGAAAAGGTGTCACATGGGTTAAGGCAAGTTGCTCACCTTGACCCATGTGATTTTTCCCATGGGTTCGCATGCTGTCATATCCGTGCATACCCAACCCCGACCCGACTTCCGGACCTCCACCCTCTTCACCTCCGGAGTCATAACCTACTGCTGCCATTCCGATACTCACCTTCGGTCCTGGCAACACACCTCCTCCTTACCTCTCCAACCCTATCTCCGTCCGCTCCGATACTCATCTCAGACCGAACACCGCCCCTCTCGCCACCCTCCTACTACTCCGCTCCCCCTTCACAACACCTCCACCCTCCCGTCATCCTCCTACGCTTCCCCCGTCCGCTCCGTTACTCACCTTCGGACCTGACTACTCTCCTTTCCGCCACTCCTTCTCCCTTACCTTTCCCCTCTCTCCTCCCTCTGTTACTCCTCCACCACCCTTCCGCCAAGTTACGACCTTCCACCGCTGTTCCGTACTTCGCACTCGGACACCGCTTGTACCTTACTCCGAGCCCCCGTCATAGTCCCTACCTCGGACTTTGACTCCACCTCGGTCTTAGTCCATTGCATTGGTGACCTCATACTACGTAAACACCATTGCCAATATCCCTCGGACTTTCAACCCCGCCTCCGTAACCTCCGTAACCTCCGCAACCCCCGAGCTTCGTGGATCGCCTTCGGCACTCTTGCCGCTTGTAATGTATTTCTCGCGTTTTCCCCTCATCCCTATTTGGACTACTGCTTCTTCCTATTCTAGCCAGTTAGTCATCATCCCCACTTCCCCTCATCCTCCTGCCCCTCTGGGCCTCGCCCTCCCTACCTCCTTTCGGACGTATCACAGGTCCTGTCTTATGACCTTTGGTACCGCTCCGCTCCTTCTACCCTTTGTTCCCGTTCGGACGCCTTCATTCCGATTCGGTTACCCTTTGTTCTCCTTGTGCTTTTGCCCCTTCCATTATATATATCGGCGCTTGTACATACTCGTTTTGGTTTAGTCCGAAATCGACCTGAAATGCCCCCTAGAGACTTCCTGCTCACCTACTGTGAAATTAAGGACCAAATGGACAAACAGCAATGGCACAGCGCTCTGCTTGAGTCGCTGAGGCCAAGGTCCCTCCACGCTAAGTCTCCGATTCCACTCCGGAGTCGTCTGTTTCTGCCCCGTTCTAACACATGCGGGCTGTAGTTGTGAGAGGTGTGTAAATATGGGAGGATCAGGGAAGTGGGGGGAGGTCTGGGAAGGTGGTTCTGGGGTTGTATAGTCAGGGGTGGTTGCCCTGACAAATTCTCCAAGATTGTGGGTGTTGAATTTGGACTTAAGTTGATTTTTAATGAATTCAATATGATCTGCAGGGGCAAATATGGCAGAGTGGTCAACATGGAAGGCGATAATTGATATTTTCCTGTTTTGGCAATGTATGTTGTAGGAGAAATAACGGTCACCCTATGGAAACTCATTATGGAAATATGTCAGATAAACCATGAAAAACCCCATATGTACATCAAATACATATCAGAAAATAGAAGAACCTGAATTTTTATGACTACATATGATAAATCAGAAAAAAGAAAATTAATAAAAATACTTCGAGCTTAGCACCAACAAGATGGAATGCTTGGGGGGAATTTATAGCAAATATTAAACAAAGAACTAGGACAATCGGGCAAGATTTGACTATAAAACCAACCAGAGAACCTCCACGGAAACTACCTTCCCACGCCCACACACATAGCCGTGGATGGAAGTACCACATGTCAGAGACCAGGTTGAGACGAAGGAGTGTCTCCGTGGTGGCACGCTTAGGCCTCAGCAACTTATGCCAGGAGCACTGTGCCAAGTAACACATCTGTGCCCTAACTTACTAATCTGGCAACCAGAACTGAAGGGGGGTAAACTCTAGTCAATTTTATTACTGAGGTGTAACCTATGTACAAGTTGAGTATATATATAGTTACAATGAGGGTGGGCCCACAAATGGCAGAGCCGAGTGGAGCGGAGCTAAAGGGGTTAGACATTAGCCAATTGAATATTACCGACAAGTCGGGTTACGGGGTTAATGGAATGGCAGGCGATAACCCAGAAACGGAAAGGAGGGATAGGCCCGAAGGTGGGCTTGCAGGGCAAGTGAATGTATTGCCCAGCGGAGGTGGGAGTGCACTAGTGGACATCAGAGCTGTCCGGAAGCCTTCGGGGCTCTGTACTTAGGGAGGTGTAGGTAATAAATTGAAAGGAGGGGGTGGTGACCATCGAGTGGTACCGAGGGGATTGCAGAATACAGGAGCTCCGAGGTTAGTGGAGAAGGAGCAGAGGTAGACCGGAGGGATCAGAGGGAGTGGAAGTCGATGGCTGGGGATGGATATGACACCACGGAACAAGGATTCCTTAGGAACCAATGCAAAATTCAAAGTCGTGTTTATAATAGGAAATGTAGATGTTTCCCAAACGGACCCAATGAAAGTAATTACTGGGAAAACTACCCATAAACGATGGAGATATGACCAAAACTCTCGGAAAACAGGGACAACATTTAAAAGGCAAGCGCGAAGAACAAGCAGTAATGACTAAGACAAGCTTGATAACCCACTAGAAAGGAAGGGATCTAATCTTAATCCACCCCAACCTTCATAATAAAAGGTTCATGCATCAATGAGATATTCAATAACAGGATGAGTGACATTGTTAGAACTGTGCGGATTCGGACGACTCCGGAATGGAATCGGAGACTTAGCATGGAAGGACCTCGGCCTCAGCGACTCAGGCGGAGCGCTGTGCCATTGCTGGTTGTCCTAGGGGTCCCTAATTTCGGATCTAGCAGAGGGAAAGTCTCTTGGGGGAATTCATGTCGATTTCGGACTGAGGTTACAAGTTACTAGGTACATTGTATATAAGGAGGGGTCCGGAATCAAAAGGAACAAGGGTAGGACAAAAGGAGACAAAGGGAGATGGAAAGAGAAACAACACCGAGGGTCAAGTGTTTGACTCAATGGTGTTTCCCAAAAGAGGAATGAAGGGCCAAGGCCCAAGGAGGAAGGAAGGAGGATGGGAGTCGGGAATGGCTAGCTGACTGAATAGAAGGAAGCAGCAGCCCAAATAGGAATGAGGGAGAATAGCGGAATTGAAATGGACAATGCAATAGTTGCAAGGTCCGGAGTAAGTCCGGAAAGTCTGAACTCGGAGGCTAAACTCCGGAATATTGGCAAAGGTAATTAAATGGAATGAGCTAACCAATACAATGGGTATAAGCGGAGGTGGGGTCAAAGTCCGAGGTCGGAGCTAAGACCGGAGGTTCCGGAGACGAGACGTGAACGGGATACCGGAGTGGAGGTCTGGAGTCGGGAGCATAGGTTTTGCGTACTCATCTGGAAGGTGTCGAGGTTGGGGTCGGACCCGGAATGTTCCGGAGTCGGACCAAAGGTGGTGTCCTAGCCGGAGGTGGGATAACCTCTTGGGAGTCGGCAAGGAGAAAGTGATGGGAGGGAAGTAGGGCTCCGGAAGTCGGAGTTCGGAGTTCCGGGAGCCCGGAGCGGAGGTCGGGATTGTATGGATATGACAGACATCAAAGTCATGGCTCAGGGAAAAGATGACGTTTACGTAGGATCCATATTTAAAATACACAACGAAATTTACATGGAAATTATGATAAATAGGAAACTATAGTTATGCAGAGTTTCAGCCCAAACGGTCCAGCCGTTGTGAAGTTACACCAACAATGGGAATATAGAAATCTGCATCATGCTTAAAGACATGTGAGGGTGGCAATGCAAAAGGAACCGGCCATCGGAACCGAGATCTGCACTTCAGCAGATTGCAAAGACCAATTTCTGTTCAAATAAGGAAGACCCCAGCCAAAACAAAGCACAGAAAGTACAAAACAACCTTAGATCATGAGGGAAAAATCTGAAATAAATCACAGAAGCCCATATTAAGGATACAAACACCTGCGCATAGCATAAATCCTGAACAATTAAACAGAAACGGTGCCCACATATGAATGACTACGGGAACAATGCATGTGATTACTGAATGTGTGCACAAACTTTTGCTAACTCGATGAATACCAAGAAATAGAATACAACTTTAGTACCATTGGAAAGGTGGGAATAAATAAAAATTTATGATGCCAAGAACGTGAAAAACCATTCAGAAATGAATGAGATACAAGGACATGAAGTTAGAAACCTGAAAACGCGTGGGAAGACAGCTTCTAGAGGTCCAGAGCCCCAAATAAAATACATAAAAATATGATATCTTCGAGGACGACCTACTATAACAACGAACAATACATATGAATGACTAGGATGCAATAATACAAAGGGGAATCAGGGGAGATGGAGAAAATCCACGAAAACCACTAAACTATGATGGACCATGGTGGGAATTTTAGGGAACGACATACTAATGAAGTGGAGAGCTATAATACATTCGTTTGAACAATTCTTGACTACTAGCAACTTTTTCTTTTGGTTCTAAACCTGAATAATTCACTCATTTATCATTTCAAGTCTCATTTCAACTAAATGTTACTGGATAAAAATAGAATAAATCAGCTGAAGGTCTCAGCACAGCTGTATGCATAGTAATGCGAAGTTTGAATTCAGAATGACCAAGTCATAGCGAACTTAATGGTAAATATGAGGAATTTGAAATAGAAAACTGCAACAAATGCAGCACAGTCAAGTTCTAATTAAACCATTAAAATAGCTTAGGTGAGGAAGGACAATAAGGATTCTAGGTGCAGTCTGACTGCAGTAGAGCCACAGTTCAGCACAGCTGAGTGCAGTAGAACTATAGCATGAAAATTTCATTTTTTATTCAGTTTGAGGAAAATACACTGTAAATAAATCCTGTAAATACGAGGTAGAGCATGAAAAAGGAAGGCAACCCAAGGAGTATAAAAGGGAGACCCTTTCTGCGACTTTTCACCCCCCTCAGAGAAGTAAGAAAATAGAGTATTATTTTTCTCAAGCATTTCTGGTTGTCACTCCAGTGCGAAAAAGTGATATACAGTTAAGATTGCCACTGTAGTAAAAGGCAGCAATTAGGGAGAGAAATATTAAGTAAATATTTCAACAGGAGAGCTGGTTAACACTCCAGATTTCAAAGTGTAAACACAAAACAGTTATTTTGCTACTGTTAAAACAAGCAATAAAATAAGACAAAAATAAAACAAACTCAAGGGACACTTCAGACACAATCTAAACCCATTAACTGAGTAGAATCTTTGAAACTTCACCAAGTAGAAGATTTAATTCAAGTTAAAATCCAAAATTAAACAACCCTACACAGAATTACACCCAGACAAATTGAGAAAATACAATAGAGGAACAGCTCTGCAGGGCTTGGTTTATCTGTAAGTCAATTCTCAGAAACTTTTAGACTAACCCATAAAATAGAATTAGCCAAAACACTCGGATTGGTACTATAATTACAACAAATATTTTATTGTTTAATGTTTTCATTTCACAGGACTAATCACGGGGCTATGATCAGACCCAACCCAGCTCATGCTGAGGTTTCCTCCGCTCGATCATATCCTGCCGCTCCTGTCCTAGCACTGCCCACTCCCCTTTGCCGCTCCTACCAATCACGAGTTGCTGCGCAACCTGACTTCTCAATGAGCCTAGGTTTTGCCTCAGCCGTACGCTGGGTGTTCTGGCACGGATGCGCGGAACAGACCACACCAGCAGAGGTACGCACTGAAACTCCCTCACCGCGAAAGTGCTCACAGTTAGTCCAGCCCACACTTATAAAGAGTGCCTGCACCTTTACCTTTCCCCCTCTCTATCACCTGAATTCGTGCCGCTCTCGGTGAGTTGGGCCGCTTACTGCTTTGTATCCAAACTCTCACTCGTGCATTATCGCTGCTGCCTCTGCTGCTGTCGCTCTCTTGACTCCCGGAATCGTCCATGCCTGCTCAGTAACCTGGCTTGCTTGTTTTTGCACTTCCCACCACCTCCCCTCTCTCCACCTTCTCATCTTTCCATTTCCACTCCTAATCAAATTCACAAACTGTCCGATTCACCAACTCTTTTCTCTGTCAATTCTTGTCATATCCATACAATCCCGACCTCCGCTCCGGGCTCCCGGAACTCCGAACTCCGACTTCCGGAGCCCTACTTCCCTTCCGTCACCTTCTCCTTGCCGACTCCCAAGAGGTTATCCCACCTCTGGCTTGGACACCACCTTCGGTCCGACTCTGGAACATTCCGAGTCCGACCCCAACCTCGACACCTTCCAGACGAGTACACAAAACCTATGCTCCCGACTCCGGACCTCCACTCCAGTATCCTGTTCGCATCTCTGTCTCTGGAACCTCCGGTCTTAGCTCCGACCTCGGACTTTGACCCCACCTCCACTTATACCCATTGTATTGGTTAGCTCATTCCATTTAATTGCCTTTGCCAATATTCCGGAGTTTAACTTCCGAGTTCGGACTTTCCGGACTTATGTCGGACCTTGCAACTATTGCATTGTCCATTTCAATTCCGCTATTCTCCCTCATTCCTATTTGGGCTGCTGCTTCCTTTCTATTCAGTCAGCTAGCCATTCCTGACTCCCATCCTCCTTCCTTCCTCCTTGGGCCTTGGCCCTTCATTCCTCCTTTGGGGAACTGTCAGGGACTCGTCCGGGGTCGAGGGGGTCCGGGTATAACGTCCGGGACCGAGAGCCTGGCGGGGGGCGGATCGGGCGTGCGTACTGACAGGCCCGATGTGGGACAGCGGTCCCTGGCCACTTAGACTGAAGTGGAAAGTTGTTATTATTATTAAAGGAGAAATATTGTACTACTTACCTGAAGTGGAAAGTTGAGAAGAAGGCTACTTCTTCGGTTCCCACTTCAGGTTCGTTTATATACATGCGGCTTGGATCACATGACGGGTGCCACGTCACCCTCGCACACAGCCGTAACCACCCGGGTGTCTCCATGGGAGATCCCGAGGGTATCCGGTGCAGGCGCGCGTGCTGGGCACAGCGGGAAGTCGCCCGAGGTGCCCGGGCCGGGTACATGGTGGGCGCGCTGCAGATGGGTCAGTTGTACATTGATACAGAGAAAGTCGTCCGTGTAGAATAAAGAGAGAATAAAGGAGAAGTAAGATAAGGAGAAACTGAGGAGGGGAGGATGAGGGGGAAGAAGGGAAAGGGGGAGGAGGTAAGGAGGGGTGGACCGGCGGGGTACCGGGTCAGGTTGGGCCGGGTGGAGCCGGGTCAGGCGGGTGTGCCCTGACATCACCCCCCCCTTAAGCCGCTTCGCCTCGAAGCGGCCAGGTGGTTCTCCCTTTCTCTCCCTGGGGCTTGGGGGTGCGTCCTGTGAAATTCTTCGATTCGGTCGGGGGCATGGGTTAGGTGGTCCCGCTGGAGCCATTGGTTTTCAGAGTTCGGCCAGCCAGTGAACTTTACCAGATACCAGAGTTTCCGGCGTAGCCACTTAGAGTTCAGTATCTTCTCGACCTCATACTCTTCCTCTCCTTCTACCAGTTCCGGGCCTGGGCGTGGGTCAGCGGGTCTTTCTGCGATACCGTCTGGGAGGTGTGGCCTGACATTCGTCACGGACACAACTGGGTGGATTCCCTTCTGTCGGGCGGTGAGCTGGAGCTTAACGGCGGCCGGGGAGATGACTTGGGTGATCTTAAAGGGGCCAAGCCACTTGTGGTCCAGTTTCTTAGTCGGACGGTCGGTCGTGTAGTTGTAGGCATTGAGCCAGACTTGGTCGCCCTCTCGATACTTAGGGGCTGGGTCACGGTCCCGGTCGTAATATCGTGCCATCTCGTCCGCTGCGTGCTCTAGGGCTGCCTTTGCCTCCTCTTGCATTTTCATCATCCTTGACGAGAATGCATCGGCGGCTTCCACCTCGGATGTGCGCGTGGGTTCTGTCCCCATCCTGGGGTGTTGGCCGGTGTCGAGTTCAAAGGGGGTTCGGTGAGTGGAGGAGTGAACGCGGTTGTTGTAGGAGAATTCTGCTAGCGGGAGCCAGTCCGCCCAGTCGTCTTGGCGGTGGTTGACGAACACCCGGAGGTAGGCCTCGATCTCTTGGTTGACCCACTCCGTCTGTCCATCCGTCTGGGGGTGGTAGGGCATTGAAGGGGTCAGCTTGACACCTAGGAGGTCTGCCAGCTCCTTCGAGAAGCGGGAGACAAAGGCGCTCCCTCTATCGCTGAGGATCTCTTCCGGGAGCCCATGGTGTCTCCAGACATGCTCCAAGAAGAGTCGTGCGATACCCTCCGAGTCCACAGTCGTCACGGTGGGGACCGCGTGGATGCGTTTGGACAGCCGGTCTACTACGACCAAGATGGCATTATATCCTCTGGACTCTGGGAGCTCCCCTATCATGTCCACTGAGATGACCTGCCAACGATGGGTGGGGATCTTATTCGGGGTAAGTTTCCCAACCTTTCATGAGGGGAAGGGTTTGACGCGATTGCAGGTGTCGCATCCGCGTACATATCGTCCGACATACTCAGCCATCCGGGGCCACCAGTAGTCACGGGAGACGAGTTCCAGGGTTTTCCATCGCCCTGGGTGCCCCGTCGCCCGTGAGTCGTGGTGTAGCCGTACCAGATCATGGCGGAGCTGGGGATCTTTTGGGACATACACCCTTCCCCGGTACAGGATCAGGTCACCTTGCTTCTCCCATTCGTCCGACCTTAACGTCCCTTCACCCAGTTCTCGCATGGCCTTCACTACCTTCTCATCATGGTCCCTTGCCTCACGTATCCTTCCCAGAATACCCGCCTCTTCACCTTCTACCGAAACTGCCTCTGTCGCGCGGGCTTCAAACCAGGCGGGTTGGAGAAGAGTTAGCCCCTCGTTGTCGTCTCTCCCCTTCGGGTGGTCAGCACGACGGGAGAGTGCGTCCGGCTTCCCCATGAGCTTCCCAGGACGGTGGACGAGGGTGAAGTGGAAGTGGGAGAGGAAGAGGATCCATCTGGCTTGGCGTCGATTCAGCCTTTGGGCCGTCCGGAAATAGCTCAGGTTGCGGTGATCGGTGTAGATCTCAACCCTCTCTTCAACGCCTTCTAGGAAGTGCCGCCACTCTTCAAGGGCTCGGACGATCGCCAGCATTTCCTTGTCGTACACTTCGTAGTTGCGTTCTACATCCGTGAAGCTTTTGGACATGAACGCTACCGGGTGAAACTCCCCATCCGACTGGAGCTGGGAGAGGACTGCACCGGTTGCGAAGTTCGAAGCGTCGCATTCGAGCTTGAAGCGGCTGGAGTCTGAAGGGAAGGAGAGGACGGGTGCAGTAGTGACGGCTTCTTTAAGGGCTAGGAAGGCACCGTCCTCATCCGGGCCCCAATTCCAGGCTTGGGTTTTCCGGGTCAGCTTGTGGAGGGGGCGTGCTTTCTCTGAGAAGTCCTTGATGAACCGGCGATAGAAGTTCATGAACCCTAGGAAGGACTGCACCTCCTTCACTTTGGTTGGGACCGGTGTAGGAGAAATAATATTCAAAGAATAAAACAATGATCTATCAGAATAGTCAACGAACAGGTGACAAGTTCAGACGTTTAACAGATCTCATGATCTTTATGAGACTGGACAGACATTAGAAGATCATTATAAAATATCTACACCCATGTAGAATGAGATTTAATCTACTACAATCATGCCTAGAGCTTGACATAGGTGTAATATTCAAAGAATATATCCCTACAACAAGAAAATAGCACATAGACGGCAGAATAAGAAGGAACATTGGGAAAGAAATGTAAATATCTCGGGAACCAGTAAACTTTTGACTGTAATCTTTTTACCATCTGGAAGGACTGTTTCTTAACTTTATCCACGGTTTTGTTTCATTCTAAAAGCTTCAAAACTGACGGAGATATCGCTCAAACGGCGAAACACCTTATAATTCATATATATTTATTTGCTAATTCTTACAAAAGGTAATGTGACTCAAGGGAAATATGTTGGCGCCTGGAAGTCTGGCGGACCGAATACCATATGATAGAGTATTCCCCGGCGCGGGCGGACAGTTTTTGATCGCATCAGAAGAGGAGAAAATGCTAAAAAACCGGATCTTGTATATTTTCCCATGATTCATCAAAACTTTTTGATTTTAAGCCCAAATAAATCGGAACAAAGGAATGATTGATGATCTGGATCTCGGATCATAAGCATGAAGTGATTCAGAAGTCCGCGGATCAGTTAATTAATTGGGAAGGCTCTAGAACATTAGTAATGATGTGGCTTCACAAAAAGGGGTCAATTAGAGAACAGTCTAGAAAGTTCCTTTATAGCCGAGTCATTTCTAAAGATAACCGTTCGTAATTAAGGCGGTGTAGAGCATAGCTTCAGCGCTACAAGATCCCGCTGAGATCGGCCCAAAAGACAAAGAAATGAATTACTTATTGCTGAGTCATGTCCTAAGTCCATTATTAAGCTTACACAGCCCAACCCCCTATATCATTCTAGAACTATCTATAATACAAATGTAGCACATGTAACTAGTGCGAGGCGTGGGAGTAGAGAGGCCTCTGAAAAGCATAAAAGGCCACCGCTTCTGCCCCCTCTCAAACCTCAGGTAGAAATAAAAGTTTAATTCTCCTCACCAGTGGTTGGTTCGTTTGCTCCAAAAGATAAAAGCAAATATTAGTTGTTAGCTAATATAAAACTAACACGTCACTCTAAGCGTGAGTTAGGGTCAGTTAGACACAGCTGAACAAAAGTGTCATAGTGAGAATTAGTGAGAATTTGGTGGAGGGACTTCTTAATTGAATAATCTCTCAGCAATACTTGGTTATCACACCACAGGAGAAAAGTGAGCGATCCTGAACCTGCTAGATAACTAGCACGCACTCTAAGCGATAGAAAGAGCAGTTTGGTCACTCCTGTATTGAGTAACATTTATTGCGGAATTATTTTATTAGCAGTTTTTCCTTCAGTAAATTATCAGGAAAATCACATCCTACTGAAAAGTGGTAAATATAGGTGTAATATTGACTAGAAATCATAGTAAAGTCAATATAGAATTTTAACCGTAGACGATCTATACATCAGGTGAGATCGTTGGGGGGTGTTTATTGTTGTTTAGACAGTGAACAATCATATATTTGGCAACCAAAACACGGTCAGTACGCAAATCAGCACAAACTCTAATATCGTTATTGGACGTAGGAAACTGGTTACATAAGGTGATCCAGCTCCGCTCCTTCAGCGGTCAACGTCACCGTGAGGTTGAGTGACCTGGGGGATTGTTTGGAAAGGACGTAAATGGCGGGTGGAGACACCGCTACTTCGGGTGTTAGCTCTGGGCATCTCTCACTTCTGTGGGTAGAGGATGCGCTTTTCCTCTTTTTCTTTGCGATAACTCGATGGAATTTCTGCAGTGGCTTTGACTCGCGCACGTTGCGGTATTTACACGGGTTATCTTCTACAGGCGGCCGGGGCGCATCCCTCACCGGTCGCCTTCCTGAAAATCCTCTTCCTTGGGGTCTGGCCCCGTCTCTCCCTCTTCTGCCTCTGGTCCCTCACCCAATTGCCTCTTCAGCCCTTCCATCAACGCTCGTAGGTCCTCTGGATGCAGGCGTCGGACTCGGTGGACCTTAGGGTGCGGGCACTCTCGTGCGACATGGCCTGGGGCGTTGCAATTGTAGCACAGCCCCTTCCGTCTTTGGTCAGTCCTCGATCGGTCGAGGTCCATTGGCTGTGGACCTGTTCCTGGCGTGGGACGGGTTGCGGGCGTTGGGGGTGCGGGTGCGGGCGTAGGTCGCGAGGTGGTGGGTGTGGGCCGCGCGTAGGGGGGGGTGGTGGCTAGAGGGGGTCTGGTTGGTGGGAGTGGGGGTCTAGGTGGGGGTGCTCGTGGCTGGGTGGCCTGGAAACGTCGCCACTGGTTGTTGAGGAGGGTGGCCTCGCGTTTCCATTCAGCCCAGGTGGTGGGCATGGGGCAGAGGCGGTAAATGCTCTCGCGGAGCCGGGCGTTGATCGCTTGCTCAAAGCGGTCGACCAGCCCTACGTCACCCAGTCTTGAGGCAGGCCCTAATATCTCGAACTCCTGGATGACCTTGTCCACGGAGTCGCTCCCCTGTCGGATGGCCGCCAGCTTCTGCCGGGCGGTTGCTTCCCGATTTGGGTCCTGGAACATGTCGTCGAGTTCCGTGTTGAACTCGTCCATGGTGAGTGCCGGGGACCCTGCCGTCAACAGCGAGATCGTGCGTTGCGTTGCCCATGCTCCTGCCGGCCCTCCCTTCATGTAGGACAACACGAAGAGAATCTGGGAGAGGGCGGTGGGGAACTCGGACGTGCGGACGTGGAAGTAGATTCCACATTCGGCTTTGAAACGGTCCAGGTCCTCACTGGCTCCCGAGAAGGGCGTGGGGGGGGCGACCTTAGGTGGCTTGGGTCTGGGGGCAGGTGTGGGAGCAGGTGCGGGGATAGGCGCGGGTGCAGGCGCAGGAGCAGGTGGGGGGTGGTTAAGGACTTGGTTTTCCACAATAGCCTGCAGTTCCTGGAACCGGGCTAGGAGGTCATCGTACTGTTCTTCCGTCACCATGGCAGGGGAGGCAGGGGAGGCGGGGGAGATGAAGTTGAAGCCTTCTTCTGCTGTCAGGGACTCGTCCGGGGTCGAGGGGGTCCGGGTATAACGTCCGGGACCGAGAGCCTGGCAGGGGGCGGATCGGGCGTGCATACTGACAGGCCCGATGTGGGACAGCGGTCCCTGGCCACTTAGACTGAAGTGGAAAGTTGTTATTATTATTAAAGGAGAAATATTGTACTACTTACCTGAAGTGGAAAGTTGAGAAGAAGGCTACTTCTTCGGTTCCCACTTCAGGTTCGTTTATATACATGCGGCTTGGATCACATGACGGGTGCCACGTCACCCTCGCACACAGCCGTAACCACCCGGGTGTCTCCGTGGGAGATCCCGAGGGTATCCGGTGCAGGCGCGCGTGCTGGGCACAGCGGGAAGTCGCCCAAGGTGCCCGGGCCGGGTACATGGTGGGCGCGCTGCAGATGGGTCAGTTGTACATTGATACAGAGAAAGTCGTCCGTGTAGAATAAAGAGAGAATAAAGGAGAAGTAAGATAAGGAGAAACTGAGGAGGGGAGGATGAGGGGGAAGAAGGGAAAGGGGGAGGAGGTAAGGAGGGGTGGACTGGCAGGGTACTGGGTCAGGTTGGGCCGGGTGGAGCCGGGTCAGGCGGGTGTGCCCTGACAGGAACACCATTGAGTCAAACACTTGACCCTCAGTGTTGTTCCTCTTTCCATCTCCCTTTGTCTCTTTTCATCTTACCCTTGTTCCTTTTGATTCCGGACCCCTCCTTATATACAATGTACCTAGTAACTTGTAACCTCAGTCTGAAATCGACTTGAATCCCCCCCAAGAGACTTCCCCTCTGCTAGATCCGAAATTAGGGACCCCAGGACAACCAGCAATGGCACAGCGCTCCGCCTGAGTCGCTGAGGCCGAGGTCCTTCCATGCTAAGTCTCCGATTCCACTCCGGAGTCGTCCAAATCCGTCCATTCTAACAATTCTCTTGACTTGCACCGTTCTGTCTGTTTTCCTTCGTCTTTTTTGTCTGCATCTATGTTCTGCTTTTCCTTTTTTCCTTTCTGTATTTTGTTATGTTTGTTATGCCTGCTACTCTGTATATGGACAAACGGGTCAACAGGTCACGTGTGGCTTGCTGCACTTTGCCTAATATACTATGGGCCACTTGGCCGTCTCCCGCTACGACCAGTAACACCTGATTAGACTAGTACACTTCCCCATCCTGACTAAAGAACCAGGGAACAGCTTGGTGGTGGTCTCGTTTGAACCTCCCAACTGACCTTCCTTCGTTCTCTCCTTCAACGTAAATGCAGGTGTCAGTGAATAAGCACATGTAACTTAATTCAGTTAATGCCTTATGTAGTCATTGGTTCCACACCTGCCCTGCCTGTTTAAGGCCATACAGAGTCTTGTTTAGGCAAAGGACCCTGTTCATGCCATCCTCATACTTCAGGATTTGCTTCATGTATATTTCCTCCTCCAATTCTCCATTCAAATATGCCCTGACAACATCCATTTGATGTATTTTAAGGTCCAATTGAATTGCAATGGCCAACAAAACCCTGAATGACTCCAGTCACATTACTGGCAAAAAGGTTTCATCAAAATCCATTCCTGGAATTTGAGAAAATCCCTGAGTGACAAGCCAGGCCTTGTATTTTACAATTTCCCCTTCTGTACTTCTTTTTGTGGTCAGGACCCATCGGCAACCAATAATTCTATGATCCACTGGCAAAGGGACCAATTCAAAGGTGTTTAATTTTTGAAGTTGGGTCCAATCCTCAGCATCATAGTGTTGCAATGCCTCATGAATATCCGGGTTGTTGGATTCAGTTGTGGCCATTGCACAGGTGAAGGAATTTTGGTTTTTGGTTCTGACTGGTCCATGATCTGTCCTAAGTGGGGATTGTGTTCATTTCAATTGGCTTCTCATTCGGATTCCCGCATATTCATTGCAGCTAAGCGATGAATTGGTTTCCATTGCTTCTGCAGATCCTGCTTCTTTTGAATTGCCAGGCACCTGTTCTGCTTCTTTCTCCTGGTTTTCCACATCTGACTGCTGATCATTTGACTGAGGCTCCCCCTCAGGTGGACTGGAAGCAGGAATTTTGATATTGGGGTGGGGATTGTGAGGGTGGGGGAAAATTACATTCCTTGATTTTGCAATTACTCCACTTTCCAGCTTGTAGTAGTAAATTGCATGTGTATTATCGGTCAATCCAATAAACTGGAATGCAGGTCTAGTTTCCCTTTTTGGTCTTGGTCCAGCACCCAAACATCCAATCCAAACATGTGAATTGAACTAATATTTGGCCTTGCATTGAAAAACTTCTCATAGGGAGTTTTTCCATTGAGCATGCACATGGGATGTTATGGAAATGGGAATTTCCCATTTTAGACTCTTATGGGTTCTGTATCATGTGATTTATATAGTAATATAGTTTAACCAATCAATTAACCACCAAAATCGCCACTTGTGAACTATTTGTTAAACCACATGTTACACCAACTGTGAAACCATTGTAACCTCTAATGAACCCTCTCCCTTCCTCTCCCTTCTCTCCTGCGCTCAGAACGGACAAAAATGGGCACCTCCGGCCCCATTTTTGTAACATGGGAGAGTGATTTTTAAATAGCATGCATAGGCGATTGAATATGTCCACAATGTTTTTGGTAATTTAGAATCAAACAACATTAGGGGGTTTCACAGTTGGCTAAACTGAGTCTAAACTGGCCCAAATTTTGGCTCACATGAGACCTCAGTTTAGAGCGACTTTAGCTCCAGTTTAGAACTTTGCAATAGGGCATTCTGTCATATCCATACAATCCCGACCTCCGCTCCGGGCTCCTGGAACTCCGAACTCCGACTTCCGGAGCCCTATGTTATGGAAATGGGAATTTCCCATTTTAGACTCTTATGGGTTCTGTATCACATGATTTGTATAGTAATTAAGTTTAACCAATCAATAATCAACGAAAACCCGCTGCCACACTACCTGTTAAACAACATGTTAAATCATCTGTGAAACCACCTGTAAACTCTTATGTCCAACCCCCTTCCCTATTCCTGCGCCAGAACGGACGAAAATGGGCGCCTCCGGCCCCATTTTTGTAACATTGGTGCCCCAACCCCGGTCGCATCCAGGAATCCGGATATGCGACACTCTACGCAGGACCAGACACCCCGGACCCTCGCGCTGAGGCCCCCAGACAATCGCCAGAGGGCGATTTCTCTTCTGCAGCAAGTTCTGGAGGAGTTCTCTAGTGGAACGCTTCCAGACGCGCGCGCACCGCTGGATTTGCTGTTGGAATGGAGACAGTTAACCCTGGAGACGATTGGGATGGAATGCAAGTATGACCTGGCCACTGGAACACTCCTATATCGCCTCGTACGCCCGCGCCGCCACCAAATGCGCTTCATTGTCCAAGAAGCGCGGAATTTCACTCAGGTAGCAGCAGCACTGGGATTCATGCCGCGCGATTTTGAGGTGGACCCCCGGGGCGATTGTAGCTTAATACTGGGTGGATCTCAGCTGAGTAGCTCGCGTATAGCCTGGAATTTTCTGGTTAGGCGACTGGCTGATTTTTATTTACATTTCAAACGCGTCAAAGAGGCCATTGCCTCATATTCGCTGGAAATGCAGCCATCCAGCGCTATTCCGACGCGCTCCCAGCCACTCCCAGCCACTTCCCTCCTCCAAACCCCCATTCCAACACCATCCAACACCCCAATTTTGCGTCAGGCTCATGCAATCGCACGCCCGCTTGCGCAGACGCGTCTGGTTCATGAACCAACCGAATTTGGGTCAAAATCGACGTGCAAACACGCGATTTCTTTGCATTTGGACGCCCCGGTGCCCCCTCCAGTCCCCCAGCGCGTGTCAAAAGCGGCAGACGCGTCAAATTCGACGCGAACGCCGAGTCCAACGCCCCCGCTTCCCCTCCTTTCGCACCCGGCTGCTCCACCACCGATTCCCTGGCATTCCCGGCCCATTTCCATGTGCCCTTCGCCCTCTCCAGTTCCCCCAATCGCTGTGCCGCCCCCAGAAGCGCCGCATCCCATTTCCATTTCACCTTCCACTTCCACTCCGACTCTCCCCACTCCAACACCTCTACCAACTCCCATAATCCCTCACCCCCATCATTCTCTCCCATCTCCTTCAGTGCGGCCACTTCTCCACCGCACTCCAACCTCTTTGGGTCTGCTCTACTCTGCTATTCGCAGTGCGGACCCAACTCAGCCCCAAGTCCATTCTGGGGCACCCATATGGCCTCCCCCAAATCGTCTGCGGCCTCTGAGACCTCCTGGTGAGCCACCGCCTTGTGGGATCATGAGAGTCTGGGGGGCCAAGGGGCCTTTTATTTTATTTTCTTATAATTTATCATACTTTTATGTTTTATTTCATAATTGAAACCTCATGCCAAGCTTTCCCACTGGGTTTTGGTGCTGGCTGAGGGACTTTTTCTTTATTGTGAGACTTCTCACAACCTTTCCTTTATTTTATTTCTTTCAATTTGGGGACTGTTGCACAGAATCCCATAAGAGTCTGGGGGGCGATGTTATGGAAATGGGAATTTCCCATTTTAGACTCTTATGGGTTCTGTATCACATGATTTGTATAGTAATTAAGTTTAACCAATCAATAATCAACGAAAACCCGCTGCCACACTACCTGTTAAACAACATGTTAAATCATCTGTGAAACCACCTGTAAACTCTTATGTCCAACCCCCTTCCCTATTCCTGTGCCAGAACGGACGAAAATGGGCGCCTCCGGCCCCATTTTTGTAACACCCTACTTCCCTTCCATCACTTTCTCCTTGCCGACTCCCAAGAGGTTATCCCACCTCCGACTCGGACACCACCTTCGGTCCGACTCCGGAACATTCCGGGTCCGACCCCAACCTTGACACCTTCCAGACGAGTACACAAAACCTATGCTCCCGACTCCGGACCTCCGCTCCGGCATCCCGTTCACGTCTCATCTCCGGAACCTCCGGTCTTAGCTCCGACCTCGGACTTTGACCCCACCTCCGCTTATACCCATTGTATTGGTTAGCTCATTCCATTTAATTACGTTTGCCAATATTCCGGAGTTTAACCTCCGAGTTCGGACTTTCCGGACTTACTCCAGACCTTGCAACTATTGCATTGTCCATTTCAATTCCGCTATTCTCCCTCATTCCTATTTGGGCTGCTGCTTCCTTTCTATTCAGTCAGCTAGCCATTCCCGACTCCCATCCTCCTTCCTTCCTCCTTGGGCCTTGGCCCTTCATTCCTCCTTTGGGAAACACCATTGAGTCAAACACTTGACCCTCGGTGTTGTTCCTCTTTCCATCTCCCTTTGTCTCCTTTCGTCTTACCCTTGTTCCTTTTGATTCCGGACCCCTCCTTATATACAATGTACCTAGTAATTTGTAACCTCAGTCCGAAATCGACTGGAATTCCCCCCCAAGAGACTTTCCCTCTGCTAGATCCGAAATTAGGGACCCCCAGGACAACCAGCAATGGCACAGCACTCCGCCTGAGTCGCTGAGGCCGAGGTCCTTCCATGCTAAGTCTCCGATTCCATTCCGGAGTCGTCCGAATCCCCACGTTCTAACACATTCACAGTGCTCTGGTCTGAAGTGCATCAAAAGTGCCTCGGTCCCAGCTCCCCTAAATCCATTACCATGCTGTATTATGTAACAACTGCACAAGCTTGGGCAACTCTCTGAGTCACATAAGTGCTGCATCCTTCACATGTTACTGCAATTTGATCCAACTGTCCGACAGCACCCTTCCTCCACCTTTGTTTTCATCCATGTCTTACACTTGTCAGGGACATGTCCAGGGTCGAGGCAGTCCAGGCGTAGCGTCTGGCGCTGAGGGCCTCATGGGGGGTGGATCGGGCATGCGTACTGGTGGGCCTGATGTGGGACAGCAGTCCCTGGCCACTTAGACTGAAGTGGGAATGTGTCAGGGCACACCCAGGCAACCACTTAGTGCCTTCCACACCCAAAGGAAAGAATGCACTGTCCTTATAAGTCCATATCAATTCTTACTCTAATAATTACACTTGCAACAGATGATAACGATAGCGAAGACGAGAATTTTGGTGGCGACAGTAATGGTTCAGGTTTGTATTTCCAGTTGAATCCAGTGGTTTACTGTTCTGACTGCTGTCTTATATGAAGATGGCTATCTTGGATCAGAATTCGGCCTCGAAAGATGGTCGGTTTCAGATGCCAATGTTCCAATTTGTGACCATATGGTAGCTGCAGAGAAATATCAAACTAACCCATTGCGACTTTATCGCAAAGGATCCAGTGTGGTGATTCCTCCCTCTGAATTTGAGAATGCACTATCTGGAGCCACCATGCAAGTGTCTTTCACCCTCTTGTGCCACCTCATCGGATCAAAAGGGCTATGTCAAAGATCAACGAAATTATCGATTTGAAGAAACCTGAGAGAGTGACCATCAAGGGCCGTGCAGAGAATGGATCTCCCTCTGAAAAGTGTTCCTTCACAGGCCCTTCTCCACTAAACATCCACGCTGTCAACTTTGGATTACATGTGTTGAATGTTATCCTCTCATGTTAAAGTTTCTCTCCACACTGGTTATGTTTTAATGTACCACTTGACGAAATGCATATACATACACCTAGTGTGGGTCTCTTCACTGTGTGCTCTGCACAAAACTTTCACGGGATCTGATTCCCGCTTTCACAAGCAAGGTCGTGGCTGCATAAGCGGCCCCCCAGTGTTTCTTTACTGCGTTTTTCAGAGAAACTGTCCGATGAAAAGTGAATGGGGTATGACCCCGTTCGTGAGAAATCAACCAAGAAATGACCAAATTTCTGCAATTTCCACCTTTCAATACAGTCCGAATTAAATTTCAATATAGTAATTAGCGCTGTACAGCCATTCCAGCTGTGCACCCGTTGAGACCTCATTGCTTCGGGCCTCACTAGATAGTCGATTGGCCAACAGAGACATCGTGGTAGATCTCTAATATTCGTTGTACTTCATGAAGCTCGATATGGCCTGGTTGATAGATTGAGCACTGGCGCCAACTGATTGCCATGATATGTGCAGTTTGCAAGTCTGCCCGCAGTTGCCAACTTTCCCGAAGGGAATCCCTCACCTGTGAGCTGAGAGAATATGGTGAATTGTGCAGCTACTGAGATGTGTAGCTTGCGCGATCTCCTCAGTAGAGACTTTCAGACAGCTGAGCGATTGTCTGGAATGGTGTGCTTAGCGCAGAAGTTCAGAGCCCTGACTTGTTATGCAATGAGACATGGATAGCTGCCAGCCACCACCAACAAGGGACACAGAATAGCTAGCTAGCTCCAGAACGCGGCAAAAACATGCCAGTGGTGTTCTCAAATGACTCTCGTGATGGCAATTGTGTTTAGACATGAGACGCATCAAAACCAACCACGGAAAAGACGGCCAGACGTTAGTTTTATAATGGCCAACGTGAGGACAGGTGTTATGGAAATGGGAAATTCCCATTTTTAGCCTCTTATGGCCTCTGTACAGTGTATTATCACGTGACATGTATATAATAACAACCAAACCATCAATTACTACCCAAAAATACTCCTGTCCATGTTATTGTAAACACCAGTTATAACATCTGTTACATTAATTGTAACATCTTCTCAATGTCACGGCCCCCTCCTGCACCCGGACGCTATAGAAATGGGCCAATTAGGCCCCATTTTTATAACAACAGGAATTGAGAGCTGGGTCTTCATCGATGTAGTTGTCGTCCAACAAGGAATGCGGAATGGCTGTGCGGCGCTAATTACTATATATGTTGAAATATAAATCGAATTGTATTAAGAAGTGGAAATTCCAGAAATTCGGTCATTTTTTGGTTGATTTCTCACGAACGGGGTCATACCCCATTCACTTTTCATCGGACAGTTTCTCTGAAAAACGCAGTAGGTAGAAGAAATGAGAGAGAATATTGAATTGAAAAACTGGAAGAAACAGGCCTGTTTCTCCATACCGAACGAAGCCTTAGGTTACTGCATCACCTCCGGCGTGCACACAAGTGGAGAAAAAAACGTAGGACCCGCTACGGAGTAGCGGGAATTACGTAAACACGTAGCCCCAATTACATTTCCCAATACATTTCGTGGAGCACTCTAGTTGACACCAACAGCATTAATGTACCGGAGGCAATGCGCGTCTCAGCTTATACCAGCCTCTGGTCGCTGTCGCGCTGGGCTCGAGATGCTATACGAAAGAAGGTCTTTCTGTATCGTAAGAGCGGTCTTCGGTCTGAAGCGCGTCCTCAAGTCACGCACAATCGCGCTACGTATGACTTGAGGAAGTATATTCTCGGCGCTACTAGCCTAGTCGGGATTTCTTACTCAATCTACGCACCTCAAAATCGGAAACATGTTGTAAATTCGGATGCCCCGGCCTCGCCTTCGAACACATCTCGTGTGTATACCTATGATGAAGTGAAGAGACACTCAACTGAGCGCAGCCTGTGGGTCATCATTCATGGGAAGGTGGGTGTTACTTTTACTCATGGGGGATAATTTTGATGGTTCCTCGCGCGACTCCTAGGTGTACGAGTAAGTTAGCCTTGAATGACTCTGATAAATGATCTTACACTTCCAAGCTTGACGGGCTTTCTTCCTGTCCATCCGGGAGGGTCTGCAATTATCCTCTCCAATGCCGCAAAGGATGTAACGTCAGGATTCAGTTGTCCCCTGCATCGGTCTCCTAGTAATCGTCAATTTAACAGAGCCATATTTGATGCGCATCATTCTCAAAGATTTCTTACTACTATGCTCACCCCGGAACAATGCCTTGGGGATATCGATGCACCCACAGTCCCTCGAGATGCTGTCATAAAATTGGATGAAGGGCAATGGATTGTGCTCGCGCACAAGAATAAACGTCCGATCCACCAGATGATCAATCTAGATGACTTTGAGGCAAGGCGTGGAATCAATTATCGATTAATTATTATCCCTGTTCTCACTGCTGTCATAGAATATCGCGGAGACGGTATTAACGAAAACTGCGTGGGCGTACTATTCCGGTGCGGCTGAGGACGATTCAAGTCATCGCAACAATCTGAGCTCCTACAGTCGCTATTGGTTCCGTCCCAGAGCGTTCGTCATCCTAATGCCCTTCGATAGTCTATTAGACTGAGCGAGTCTTCTCCAGGCTGCGAAAAACGCGTGACGTCGACACTTCGACAACATTCTTGGGTATACCAACGTCGCTTCCAGTATTCGTATGTCCCGCGGCACTTGCAGGTTTGGGGAGCCCGGATGGTGAAGTCCCCATTACTAGGGGTGCCGCTGTGTCGGGCATTGTGCAAGGTGTACGTTTTTGCGTTTCCCCCGGATCTGAGTGTACGTCCTTGTCACTGAAGAAACTCAAGGTATCCAATAATTCAACTTGCACTGTCGAAGAAATCGCAGCAGTCAAAAGCCCCGATCAAACTTTATTCTTTCAGGTAAGGGTCGACCGTTCCTGCATCTCAAAATTCTGCATCTGGACGTCCCGTCGGTAGTTATACGTTCATCCCAATCATGAAAACTCAGCAGAGATGGTTCGAAAAGTAGAATGGCTGGGCTTTCGGGGAATCATACTCACGGCCGATACCCCCGCATTGGGGAAGCGAGAAAGTGACATGCGCACCATGGCTGCAGTTTCAGTTAGTGTCGGGCTTCATTGTAGAAGGGAGGGAGGCCTGACTGGCTTCTACTAAAGAACGATGCAGAACTGGGTGTCGCACGGGGTTTGGGGTCATTCTTCGACGAGAATCTGGGATGGGAGGTGATGTCGTGGCTCAAGGTGAATCCTAATTTTTGCTCGAATACCATGGCCTAAGATCATTCGCCTTCCGAAGACTCTAACAAAGCTGCCAATTATTGTCAAGGGCGTTCAATGTGTTGAAGACGTGGTGCTTGCATACGAACATGGCGCGCAAGGGGTTATACTCTCAAATCATGGGGCAAGTGACATATACGTGTGTTAGCGACACGGGTGGCCAGTAACAAAGGTTTCCAGGGGCGACAATTGGCATAGTTGAGTATTTGCCTGGCTCAGAAAACGGATGTTGCACTCATTGCGACACCGTAAGTGCACCTGCAAGCATCGATATTCTATGGGAGCTTCGGCAAGAAAGACCTGATATGTTCGAGAAGATGGATATTTTTATCGATGGGGGGGTGCGTCGAGGCTCTGATGTCTTGAAAGGTAGTGACAAGCACCATCCACATATGTGGGTTTTGACCATTGCCTGATCGGATATTGATCGTAGCTCTGTGTCTCGGCGCCAAAGGGGTAGGTATGGGGAGGCCGTTCCTTTATGCAAATTCTGCGTATGGTAAGCTTATTCCGGTCAGTTGGAATCGGAGACGCGTCCTAAAAGGCTATCTTCCTCAGGGGAGGCTGGAGTTGTCAAGGCTGTCGCAAGTCAGTGCAAGTTGCCTAGTTCTCATTCATCACCATAATATTTACCCGGGTGGTTTCCATTTAGTCATGCGCGATGAAATAGAACGAGGGATGCGACTGCTAGGTAAGATTACTTGGGATACAGATCTGCGGCTTATTTAACTGCAACCGTCAATGTAGGAGCAAGGAAAATCGGAGACCTGTGTCCGGAGATGGTCCGGCGTTTGTAGATGTAGCTCTGGATATGCCTTTCATGGAGGCTTTCAATTCCATCGTGCTTTGTTTAATGTTCTGATCGTTTCAGTGATCATCTCCTTGACTTTTGGGAGAGAGTGATGGTAGCCGTGGGAACAGTCACGGCCTCGATCCTTTAACTTAAGCTTTATGGCGGCATCCGTCTTTCGCGTCTTCCTCTCTCTCCCCTCGTCTCTTTGTTCGTTTGTTGTTTATAGCTTCGTGAGTAGGCCAGGCACATCGAGACCCGAACATTGACCTCATACTCCATTCCATCAGGTTCCTTTAGGCTGGCCTACGGAGTATCTGGGATACTCCTTTCTAGTACACAACGACCGGTCGTGAATTTGTCATTCCTTTTCTTCAAATATGCGTTCTTTCTTCTTTTCCTCCATTCTTATTCCTTTGAGTGTACTGGCCGTGCCAGTTCTAAGGCGTGACGATAAATCCACATTGCTTGCACTTCGTGAGTCCTTTGGCTATCTTAGCCAATTTGACTAGCGTGTCCTGACCATACGGATAGAATTCGCACATGTTCTGGAGCAGCTTGAGACTTCATTCTATCAACAGGCTCTTGCCAAGTTCCAACCCAGCGACTTCACGAACGCTGGATTCAACTCCGCCGACATCCCGGTTCAGCAATTCATGACGATCCGAGGCGACGAGGCATATCACACAACCGCATTGGAGGTTAGTTCATCGTTCAGCGACCCTCATCTTCCGTCCTGACCCCGCTGTAGGGGGCAATAACATCGTTGGGAGGAACGCCCATATCTTCATGCCAATTCGACTTCACCTCTGCCCTCACAGATGTGAAGACCATGGCTGCCGTTGCTCGACTTGTCGAGAACGTTGGAGTTTCTGCTTACCTTGGGGCCGCTTCTCTCGTCACCTCGCCTCAGTTGCTAGGCGTCGCGGCATCAATTTTGACCATCGAAGCTCGGCATCAATCAATTCTCAACGTACTCAATAGAGGGTCCAGCATAGCGGCTGCGTTTGATATGGCTTTGAGCCCTTCACAAGTTCTTGCTATGGCTGGGCCTTTCATCTCTGGGTGTGACCTGGGCATACCAGGCAAGTAGATAGTGTTGTTTGGCACTGTCGATATTCATGCCTTCCTTTCTTGCAGCAAATCCTGTTCTTACTGTTACAAGCAATGGCACGGTTGGTCCTGGAACGAAATTGACGTTCTCTTCGCCTGCTATTGATAATTCTCCCTTGACCACCGTAAGTCCGCCGCAACACCTCTCTCCGTTATGTTCTGACACACTAGTTCGTCCAGAATCTTACGTGTCAGATGATGCTTGGTGGTGCGCCCATGGCTATCGCTCTCCCCTTCGACCAGTGCATAGTCCCCAATGGCATTAACGGTCTCGTGTATCTTTACATCACTAATACATCCCAGCCACTTCTCCAAGACCTCACACATCAGTTCTCAGGATCCATCGTCGCCGGCCCTACGGGAGCATTCATCGACACGCAACCTGAGGCGCTTTCTGAGGCGCTTTTTAATAACGGCACCGCTGCCGGCGGTGCTGGTGAAACTACCATCCCCAGCACTACTGGTGCCATCAGCACGACTTCCGCTCCACCGACAAATACAGACATACCAACATCCAGTGGAAGTGGAACCAGTTCCACTCCCACCATTACCTCCCCACCATCTCCTGCGCCTTCGATTCCATCGGATGCTGGTAATGGCATTCTTCCATTCACGACGTCCACACTCCTGTCTCCTGATCAGGCAAGCTCACTCATGATGAGCTTAATGTCATCCACCTCAACGGATTCGTCTTAGCCCACTCCCGCTCCTGGTGGGCCGCACGTTGCCAGAGGAGCTGGGGCTGGACTCAAAGTCATTGGATCGGGAGAGATCCCTGCAAGCAACACAAGACGCTCAATCGTCGCAAACCCGTACTAATGTTGAGTTGAACAGTCCAAGGGGCAGGAAGCACTCGATTTGGCATGTAGAAGGATGCGTAATATTATTCTGTGCGATTTTGCTATCGTGGTGTGATTACTTGTTACAACTTGGGGTTGTCCCGTTTTGGATGGGTAACAATAAGGGATTCGAAATATACATACAGCGAGGCGGATGTACGATGTTGGCCTGCACATCGCGAAAATCCAATGGGGGTCAGATGTCAATAGTGAGGAAGGAAGGGATACTCGGAAAGAACTCAGTCTGATTCATCACTAGAGCTCTCTTCCTCTTCTTGCCCTATCATTAGCATTGTGGCGATTAGTTTAAAGCCGATAAAGCATTGGAAATGGAAGGAAGCGATTAGGCCCACCTCCAGCAAGACGATTTAGACTCATGATTCTCCTACCAGGGCCTGAACCCGGTGGGGCTGAGGCAGAAGGTGCAGGGTCATCTTGCCCAAATGCATCCGCAAGGAAATCGAACTCTTCTTCGGGCTTGTCGCTATCCGAGTCACTCGCAGAATCATGCACGTATAAAGATGCAAGATGAGGAGGTGGCTGTCGATGCTGTTGCTGCGGCTGTTGCTGCTGCTGCTGCAGTACAGCAGCTTCTTCCATATCTTCTTCCTCTTCTTCCTCTTCCTCTTCATCATCTTGTTGCGCACTATACTGAGGGAAGCTGAACTGAGTAGGGGTTGATGTGAACGGAGGAACAGGGGTAGATGGTTTCGATGTGGATGACGCGCTCGAAGTTGGTAACGACAGCGGGCCGTTTTGTTTCGGGGCTGGTGCATTGAGAGTTCCTAACGAGATGATTTCGGATGGTTGCGACTTCTCCTGTTTCGATATTAATGGTTTCGGCCGTGGACGCGGTTTCGTGGTGGTGATGGTGGTGGAGGCGGTAGGGCCAACGAGCACTGGATTGGAGATATCTAGGAGTTCTTCTATTTCAGGTGTTTCTTGATCGATCTTGGTTAGAGATATTTTCGGTCGCGCAGCGGCTTTGTTGTTATTCGGAGGGGGAACCTTCTGCTGGGTGGGAAGAGTGACAACGGTGGCAAGTGGCTTCTCTTCTTCCTCTTCCTCTTCCTCCTCCTCATCAATATCATGGCCGTTTGCCGTTGAGGTCATGGGGATCATCGCTCGTGGCATGGGAGTCGATGATGATTTCGTACTAGGGGCATTTTGTCGGCCATTGGGGACACCAGAAGCCGCAACGGGAGGACTAGGCGCCGAGGTGGCGGCGGCCCCAGCCTCCCGTGCGGCGCGCGTTCCAGACCTATCGTACGTTATATGCATATGACTCTCAAGGCGTTCTAGCGTGAATGTCTACGGAGAAGTTAAATTGGGAAGGATGAACGTTCAATCGAAATCAACGTGTGATAACAACAAATAGAAGAAACCCATATGTGGGATCGTACCCCGGTCTCCTCGTCATATATGAGCACACATTCCCATTCCTTCACTTGCTGTTGCACGTTGAACAAGTGTCGTTCGTTCTGTATTCAGATAAGCAATAAAAAGGAATCGTCATTAGCGCGCATTCTCTTCCAAGGGTTCTACCCCGGCCATGACAGTATCACACTCCAAATAAACTACGCAACACATACACACATACACACATACACACGCACAACTCACCTGAGCATTCGTACGCTCCATCTTAAACGCAGTCTTCCCATCCGGTTTATGTTGCATAAACCCAATCTTCCCAGGCCGAGTCGAGTCGTCTGAACCAGGCTTGAACTGATCTAGCAAGGTGAACAAAGCTCAAGGCCCTCTCTCTGACACACACATATGATGTTTCAAAAGAACAAGATCGCATACGTGCATTTAAACGAGTAGAAATCCTCCAATGGATCTGGCGCCCCTTCAACTCCGAGCGCCCGTAGCAATGATGGCCCAGGTTGGACGCCGTGTCTACCCGCTTTCGGTTTCCAGTTCTCAGGGGCTGGAGAGTGAGACATATCCTTGTTCTTCCACTTGTGTATGCGCTGGGCCAGAGAGAGTAGGTAAAGTAGTCGAGAACAGAACCAGGAGTGGTTGAACCGGTGGCCCGAACTTCAGGGCGGAAGCAAGTCCGCCGTTGCTCTCAGGGGAAGCGCAGATGATTTTAATTCTCCGAGGTGACACTGCCACCTGAGCGGAATTGCCTAAAATGGTGAATGCAACATGGCCTCTGATCGAGCAATCATTGATCAGAACAGCTTTTTGATTGATGCAATCCAAAAATGAGAAACTTACAGTATGCAGTCTACGGTCAAAGAGATACACAGCGCCGGAAACAGAATGGCCCTACTCAACAAATTTGAAAAACCGTCACATTCACGTTCATATGACTGCCTTTTAGCCTTTGGTGAGTTCATTTTTCAGTTGCATTTCAGACTCGGCTCGTCCCATTTGCCTTCTTCATCCCATTACCACATGTCTGAGGAAACTTGTTGTCGTCTCCCAGGCATGGATTTGGGATCGTGAACGAACCCATATATATCTGAAATAATTCGCCGTATCTCATGCAATAATTCTGCTCAACAAAAAGACCGTGCATATACTTCCCCAGGCTCCCAGCACATCAGGAGCGAAACAACGTACGCCCATGCACTAACTTGCAGGCAATTCTCATTCTTCGGCCCGGGGACTCAGCGCGTGAGTGGGCAAAAAAAAATTGACCTTATGCAGTTCTTCCCTCATGGAGTAAAAGTTCGTTGTCTTTTTCTTCATTGTCTACAGGGGGCGCGCAGGGGCATATTCCAATAGAGGCTGGTTCGCCTGTCTACATGCAAAGGCATCACACTAGGTATCGCAAGGAGCATAGTTGGCGGAAATAATGCTAGTCGTAATTTGCCTACTCCGTCAAACTACATAACAGACATGTACCCGCGCGCATTCTTCTTGTAGATACACAATGCAGTTCTTAGGCCTCATGCATAATGAAGCCGGTATCCACAGTTCCATTCTATATGTATGTGCATGTGAGCGCATGTGCCAGGATCCCGATGTAATTCCTGACTGTGGGCTAATCCATAGCTTACAGGCATGCATGACTTCTTGTAAATTGTCCTTACACGCGCAGCATTACCAACACAACTGATTAGTATGGATCACTCGTCGTGCGTTCGTTGAATCCCAAATAGTTCCGGGCCTGTGGTGTAAGGACACATGCGATGCAAAAATGAGACACATGTTGATGGGAGGGGGGGACACAAGCGCAGACGCTTCAGAAGGGGACGGGATAGCGAGTGTTGTTGCGGACTAGGATCAGGGATGGGGATGGAATCGAAAAGTTCACGAGAGAATTATGTATGACCAACCATAGCAATAATAAAACAAATCAGTGTCAGTGAGTAGTTATGCGTGGTAATGCAGGAAAATGAACAAAGACATGACAGCTGGCTCGGACAATGACAACGGAGCGGTCAGTGAAAGCATAGTGAACAATCGTGTTTGGGGACATAAACAGGGGTGGAATGCTCAGGAATGAAAAAAAAAGAAAAAGTTAACATGATTAAAAAGACAAATTACTCGCGCCGATTCAGGTCGAGAAATTACCAGGATCCTCATCTTCACCCTGGAAGATACTCTCGAAGACAACCTTCCCATACTCCGTATTCAATCTTTCAAGGGGCTCGACGTCAACCGCCCCCTCCCTAATCTGTCTCGCCCGTCTCGAACGCTCCTCCTCCCAAATTCGCTCAAGAGATTCGGACAAGTTCTTCAAACCAAAGATAAACCCAAGATCGGGACGTTCCAAACGATGTGGTGGGAACCGAGCACGAATGAGTCCCGTCTCGGGATCGACGTCGGTATAATACCCTGGAGGCTTCTTCTTCTCCCCATCTGGACGTACGCTCTCAGTGCGCTCAACAGAAGCACCGGAAGAAGGTCGCGGGAAGGGCGAAGGAGGTGGCTGCAAACCATTACCACCATTACTACTGGCGCTGGCAACACTGGCATCCTTCATCGAGGTAGGCGGAGTTGGCGGTACAACGACAAAGTCCCGCCCAGTTGTCGTATGCGCAAAGTCAACAATCCGAATATTGATCTCACCCCGCTTCTTCCAACCGCGGGGATGTTGTCGGGAATGTCGGGCAGCAGCATGTCCAGCATGTAAATCCTCACTCAAGGTCCGTCGGAGACTCGGTCGATTCGGATGTTGCGCCTTGTCATGATTCGACTCCCGAGATATTTGTCTCCCGACAGAATCACTCCTCTTCGTTTTGGCATGGGAAGAGCCAGGAGACTCAGACAAAGCTTTCCGGTACGTCTCCTGCGTTTCATGGTCGCCATCGTATATGAATAACAGGCTGCAGCCATAGAACCGATATCCTTTTAGTCTATTGATGATCTTGGCCAAGCGATAAAGTTTGTGGAGCAAGACAGGGATATGGTATACGAGAAGACGTTCCCCATCGGAGAAGAACCTAGCAAGATCGCAGGGGAAGTCCTCCGTGCGGGTATCCCGGCCAACGTATTTGTCCTGCGTGACGTAGGATTGCGAGACGTGGTTCCACACCTGAGGTGAAGAAGACCACCACCAACATCACAATTATAGCAAAATCAACGCAGTCATTGGAAATTGGAGGATCGCCCGCAGTTGAACGAGTGGGATAGATTAGATATGAAACGCCGGCACCAAAAAGTCGATTTAGCCGATTCCAAGTTTGAATGCCCCAGATAGAGCAATTTAACCACCGTCAGAAAAAGGAAAGATTGCACCGAAAAAGAGGCGATGAAGAGGGAAAGAAAAACTAGTCAGCTGATGCTCGCCAGTGTCGATAAGAAAAGAAGTGCACACGACCACACCTCTTTCCTTTCCTTCAACTCACCTGTTTACCACATGCCCTAACGCCCAGCGTCCTACTCGTCGTCCGGTCGCATTTCTTCCTCTGACTTTTCTTCTTCGCAGCGGTCGCATCGATCCCATATTGCCTCGTGCCCATCTTGAGATCCAGCACGCAGGGATACTTCAAGCGACCCGTGAGATCTTCCATTAGGATAAAGTGCTCCTGACGCGTGGTTCCACTAGGGTGTCCCTCACCGTTATCACCGGCACCATCGTGGTGAATCAAGGGTCTCGCAGGGGAACCTGTTCTAAATGATCCGATTGGTGGGGTGAGTGAATGTGACTGGAGGGAGGATTGTCTAAGACCCTGCGTCGAGATCTGGTGACGCAGTTGGCGAAGGTTATCGTCAACAGCACGATACCCAATATCGGTGGCATACGCGATATCCGCGTCAAGGGGCAAGCGATCGCACGACTCTTCCTTTTCAGGGATAGTCAACGATGTCAAAATACTCTCATGATTGGGAGGCAAAGGCCTTCTCTGCAGACCCTCATCGACGCTTCGACTCCTGCTCCTTCGAATATCCCGCCCAAAAAGACCATGATGCACCTCCGTCTCTGTCACACCATTCGAATGTGACGAAGAGCTCGACATGACCCCGGTGTCGTCGCCAAAACTCCCCGTTCGGGACATTGAGCCATACCTAGCAACAGCAGCACCAGCAACGGGCGGGGAGGCATATCCAACGCCGATGGGGGAATTAATGGGCGAGGTCTTGTCCGTTCCCATCTTCGACCGAGAAGGAATGGCGCTCTCACTCCGCACCCTTCGGAGCCGACCTTCCTTTTCCTCTTCCTCTTCGTGAACCCCATCAGCAGCATGAGCAATAGTCCTTGCATCCTGGTCCTCTCCACACGACGTCGAAGGGGTAGAAACCACCTCCCCGACCGACCTCTCACCGTTCACACCCCTACCTCCAGGGGACATCGAAACAATCCGTCTCCTTCTGGCACTACCGCCGGGCGAAAACCCACATCCAGAATGCCGCCGCCTTCTCTCCCTCTCCCCCTCGTCTTCCGTCCTCGACAAATGGCAAAGCAATTGAGACTGATATGAATGTGGGGGAGAATGTGGATGTAAATGACTCCCGTGCCCCAACGCCTGACGTCTCGAAAACTTCTTCAAGATCGCTCCAAAGACATGATCCTTCAACTTTGTGTTCACAACCGTCGATCCGATCCCTCCTCCCAACCCAGTGCAACGAAGATCTTCGTGCCATGATTGGGTGAAACTATCACTGAGCGCAGGTAAAGGCGTAGGAATTTCATGTGTTATTTGAATTGCAGTAGGAAGAGGTCTCGGCATGGTCGCCAAGACAGGAGTTATGGGAGCGGAGGAAAACGTCGGAGCGAACGCACGATCCTGTGGAGAACTGCTGGACGCAGTAGGAAGACCATCAATGGCACGCCTATTCGCCGTAGTCACTTCACTGGTCCCCTTCCCTTCGTCAAGAATCGCACTCCTCGCCAAAGGACTCGACACAAACCCTTGTGACGACGAACTCGCCCCCTCTAAACTCCTCAAACTTCTCCTCAACCCCAACTCATATCCATACCCGTAGGTCGACAAATCAGGAGACGAAGCAGTCCCACTCTCAAATCCTCTCCTCCCTCCACCGCGCCTCAATCCGATCCTAGCAGTCATCAAAGAATTCGATAACGACGCGGAGCCACCCGAAATAGAGGCAGCACCACGTAACATCCACCTAGGAATAATATGCTGATTCCTGTCAAGCTCAACCTCAGGAAACTCATCATCCGTGTCCGTATCCGTCTTCGATCCACCTTCGCGAACAGACGACATCGCAGACCGACCCACTACCATCCCCGAACTGGCAGCTCGGGCACGTCCGCCTCCAAAACTCTGGCTGGTGGGCATGACTGGGGATTTGTTACGACTCGGCACAGCAGACTCGTGCCTGATCCCGCTCCCCGTGCCACCAGCGGTCGTCGCAAACTTGCGCAGAGCGGGTTTCAAACCCACTCGATCCCCAGATTCAGTGAGGGAAAGATGATCAAGTGGGATGACGGGACTTCCAGGCCCAGGAGCAGGCGTGCTCTCTCCGGAAGATGGCTGCGTTAGCTCGCCTGTAGGAGTCCTTGGGGGAGTGGCACGGCGATGCTGATATTGATGTTGTTGGACCCTAGCATTCCCCATCCCCATTCCATCCCCTTTCTCCTCAGAATCCTGAACTGCGGGCGAAGGTGTGTGCAAATGGGACCCCTTCCGAACTCGTCTGTAGTTAACGAGCATCACACCAAGATATCGGGGGATAAAGTCCAGGAGCTCGGGTGACTCCCGCTCTACGGCCTCATAGAAGAGGTTTTCCCTCGAGACGAGAGGCTGGAAAAGGAATGAACGAGACGACAAGGGGATCATCCACGACAGCACGAGAAACACCACAAAAAGCATGGTCGTCAACCTCGATAGACCAAAGCACCACAACATCCCCCACTCACCTTACATACGGCTCTCTTGGTAAACTTGTATATCGCGCTATGCCCGCCTACCTGATTCCTGAAGGGTTTCAAAGGAACATGAGGTAGCCTTGGACTCTGCGGTGTCATCAGCTCTCCAACACCATTCCCAGAACTTCCACTACCATCCTCCTCCATCTCCTCCGCATCCCTCCACGCACGCCCTCCAAATTCCGCAGAGGGAACACGAGTAGGAAATTCATATCGATGAAGATGATGATGGCGGCGATAACCTTCAGCGTCCCTCCCAGTCATCGTAGGCGTACTCGACATCTCCCCACGTCCACCAAGACTCAAACTGAGCGCATCATCACTCATCATCCTCCTTCCCTCAACCCTGCGCCCGCTGCGAACATACCCATCCGCACCTGGGGCCATGACATCCCTTCTCACCCTGTCATCCCCAACACCTTCGAAGATTTCCTCACTTTCATCATAATCTTCATCATCCTCCTCATCATAATCCTCGTCCTCCGTATCACTGACGCTAGGCGTTGTCGTACTAGCGGTGTCCCACCCAGGTTCCTCAACTCCAACACCTTCACCACCATCCCCAAAAGTTACGACAGATTCGTCAAGGATTTTTCCTCCGATCACAGATCTCGATTTCGATGGCCGCAGCAAAGACTTCCTCCTCGGAGGTGATCGTTCATTTTCGGTTGTTGTGGCAGTGGAGGGGGAAAGGTAGGAGTCAGTGCTAGGATGTGAAGGGAAATTCGAAAGGGAAGGGGAAGTTGATAAAGAGCTAGCCGTAGGACTGGTTCCAACAATATGCCAGGGAGAGGGTTGTATTCTTGCACTGGACGAACGAGATTGAGGTTGCGATTGCGATGGCGACTGAGACAACGGTAATGGTGTGATTGTTGAATGCGGTTGTATAAGATGGAAAGGTGGAGGCGTAGGCCCTCTCGACTTGGACTTGGACTTGGACTTGTTCCTAAGCCCACCGGACGATCCGGATCCCCCCGCCACACCACTAGGCCATCTCGACGTCATACCATCAGATGCGGCTCCCGTAGAAGGCGGCAACTGAGTCGGGGAAGCGGTAGGCGTCTGCACCCGTGCCTGCAACTTGCGGTCAACCTCCGAGTCGACTCTATCGCCATCGTCATCCCTATTGCGGTAATGGTGGTTGTAGCGATCGGGAATCGTAACCGTCGTGTCTGATTAAAAAAATAGAAACAAAATTAGAATTACCATACAATGCCATGCATCCAAGCAAAGGGAAAGGAATTTCAGTTTCAGTTCGAAACAATGTGAGATCAAATTAGGGGGTGGGATGCCGAAAACATAAAGGAGATCAAGACGTTGAATGTTATCAGGAACAGCAACAAAGTCAATGATAACGCTTCTCGTGCACACGCGATATCGAGGAAGGTCGGATAGAACAAAAAAGGTAGTTCTTCCAGAGCAACGATCCAATAAGAAGCCAAACGAGACGACGATATTAACTCACTTTCATCATCACGCTTCCCCGACCCCGACCCCGACCTCGACCTTGACGCCGATCCCGATACTCGAAAGGCGGTACCTGCACGCGCACTCGGAACATCAGCAACAGGGGGGTACAGCGAGGGGGAATCGAAGGTCGACATCCCCTCTCCATAAGTCTCCCTCGATCCGCGTTCACACCACCCAACACTCCACGATCAACGCTCCACTCCGATCCCGACACCAGATGCGAAGAGGAAGACGGAGGCGCGATTTGTTGTCGTTTGGAACCCATTTTCAGCATTACTGACTCCCTCTCAGGCCAAGCCTGCCTCTTCACAAATACCGTCCCCCCAATCTCTTCCTCTTCCTCTTCTTCCTTACCACCGCCTTTAAGATGACTGAAAGCTCCAGGCGAGCGTCCTTTGAGGTTCTTCGATTTCGAACGAGAAATGCCAGGTCCTCCATCTGCCGTGGCCCCGCCTAGCACAAGAGTCTCACCTATAACCGAACCCAATTTCGCACTTGTAGTAGGTGCCGTAGAATTCGTGCGAGAAACATCAGTGCCAGCAGTCAAATAACCCGAGCCAATCGCAGAACTGGAACGAATCACAGACCCAGATCCAGATCCAGATCCAGAAGCAGGGTTAACACCCGCACCCGCACCACCAGAGGATCCGCCAGCCGTTTCACGAAACAGCTGCAACGAGTCTGCGACTTTTCGGCCGATTCCCGACCCTGAACTGAGACCTGTTCCCACCATCCCTGAGTTTGCAGTCGAAACATTTGCTAGAGGTTTACGCATACCAATGTGACCCTCACTTCGCCTTGTACTTTTCAATGGTCCTGTTACTGAATGATAACGAGGTCCAGCAGAACTTGCCGTGAAATGGTTTCCCCCTTCCATCGCATCTCCGCCTTCTTCTGATGAATCGGATGACGAACCGGATGACGAAGAAGCGGAAGAAGCTGATGACAAAGCGAGGGTTGGAGGTGAATTAGGTCGAGATGCACTAGATGATGAGAGTGAGAAACCAGTGGTAGTGATTTTACTTTTGTTTTTGGAGGGTAGATGCTCCAAGTTTTTGTTTGAGAGTGAGGATGAAACATTGGAATAGTATGAAGGTGGCAGTGAAGATAGGTTAAAAAGAGGTTTTGAGGATGAGGAAAAGGCGAAAGGACGGGGGCCGGGGCTACGGGAATGGGAGTGCCGAGTTGGGTAGTGGTCATGGTAGGCACGTTTGTGTTGACGCGAAGTCGTGGCTGTGGGAACGTAGGTTGAAGTTCCCGCCGCTGTTGCAAGCTGACCACCATCGGAAGATGAAGGCGAAGAAGGGGAAGTGTGACCGCTGTAGGAAGAGGAAGAGATGAGAGGTACGTTAGTCAGAGTGTTAGATCGACGTGAAGGTTGTTTGGGTGAAACTCGTGACTTTGCGGATACAGCAGCAGTGGAAGGAGTAGCGGAAGAAGGAAGTGAGAGTAGAGAAGTCGTCATTGTTGTAGTAGGTTTGTTGGAAGAGGTAGAAGTGGGGAGAGAAAGCAAAGTGGGAGTAAGTTTTGTTGGGGATGACGATAATGTGAGACAGGCGTCGGAAGGTTCATGAGGCTCAAGGTGAGAACATGAAGAGGGACCAAAGAGGATAGTAGCAGTAGCGATGGGGGAGGATGATGGGGAAGCAGAAGAGTCGGCTAGTGTCCTTGTCATATACCTATGTAGGTTGAGAGCGAGAAGGACGAGACAAGAGAGAGAGAGGGTGTAATGTGCGCTTGTTATAGAAGAATCGGCGAAGGTAGAAGAAGTGGTTGATGAACCCAAATGAAGTACGAAATGATGATGGTTGCTGTTGCTGCTGTTGTTGTTGTTGTTGCTGTGAGCGGAGTTGTTCCAAGTAAGATGTGAAGGAGGAGAATGAGAATGAAGATGAGTATTTCCCATTTTTTGCATCCGGTTCCAGACTCGATCCGTGAATGTCATCGATCCAAAGATGGTAGTACTCATATAATGTGTGGGACTTGAGGTGACGAGCGCAGCTCTGTCGCCGGTGGGAGGAGAGAGAGAGAGAGAAGATGAGGGTTTGAGGAGGGGGACGATTGCTTGCTGTGTTGGCTTGCCCTTAACTGTTTCGTTTGTAGCATGTCGTCATCGTCAGTGTTTCTAACACTCGTGGCCTCATCGCACGCGGGGCCCTAGAATAAAAAAAGAAAAAGAAAAACCAGATGAAAATCCAAAATGATGATTTTTTTTTCTGGCGCACGTTCTTTCGAGCCAAAGGGTTGACTACTAGTGCAACTTCAGAACCCCGATAGACTTCAATTGAATATTATTGATTCCATCAACTTATTGATTGTATTGGACCGCGAATTCCAATCGGTGAACAAAGTGATATATAATTTAGTCGACAGTCAAAGTAGAGGTGCGGAATAATTCCTCCCACCTTTAGGTCTAAAATAGACGCCCAATCCCCACCGATCATGCCCCTGAGCTAACGAACTCCACGCGACGAAGGAAAGGGATGAGGCGAAATTTCACCTCTCAATGACGAAAGCGGTTTTTGCACTTTCCATTTCAGGCTCGTATTTCATCTTTCCATTCCAGGAACGAACGTTGTTAAAAAAGCACCCCTTACTGAATAGCAATACCAAGATCCTTCCAAATACTTACACAGCCACCCTCTCCTTCCTACTTGGGCGCAGCGACCAGCTTTACACACCTACTCACATGGTGAGAAAGTGTGTGTGTGGGTTATTCACCCGCAAATTCCCCTCTGAGCATCAAGAGTACAACGATTTGTATGTGTATTTGTGATAGTTTTTGCTTACTAACACCGTTCATTCCGCCACTTTAAACCGCCGATTCCGCCAGGGAGCCACCTGTCCGCGATTTCCCCTCTTATCTCCTTGGAATCCTCCATTACTAATAATGTCGCAATTCACACACACCAGTTTAGCCCTTTCGCCCGCTCTACATGGCCACGTGCCCGCCCGGACGTCCAATCCGACGGCTGCCACATGGTTTGCACTGCACGACAAACACACACCCCGCCCACACCCATAACACATGTCCCACGATCCGATCGAGCTATACCTACGTCTCATCCTACCACTTTCCACCGATCTCTCATCCTCATCAGTCCTCACCCCTGCCCACAAAAGCCGCAAATCATTACCCCAATCAGACTTCTTTTTATGTTACTAACACCTCCGTGCAAAAGTACACGCACTCCCAGTATGTCCTCGGACATGTCGACATGCAGAGGCCTGGACTTCCCGCCCCCCCTCCTATGTGACATTCAACCGGCAACCTGACACACAACGTTCCCGACAATGCATAACCAACCTACGAACCTTCCCCGCCCCCCCCCACGGCCCACGGGTACCGTATACCCCGCCACTCCGTAAACCCTAAATCATTGATTAATTTAATATCGGTCCTTGTCCCCCAAGTCGAGCGTCCTTTTCGGAGATATATTTGTAATCCTCTCGACCTTTACCTACAGATATCTCATTGCTCACCATCCAACTGACCGAGTGGTCTTCGGTACATAGGCTGGAACTGCTTGACTCCTCACAACACCCCGTTTCAATTGACATATGACTAACTGCGCCAACCGAGCAACCAGGCTCTACTCTCGGAGTCCTCCCTTGCATTCCCCCTTTTTCTGTTTCCATGTACTGTTTCCACATTAAAGTAACGTCATCGATTCGTCGGCTCAAGCGCACACACACACACACACTATTTATTCAGCGGCCCGCCAGCCGCCGCCGCCCCTTTTCTGCTGTCCCTGAAAAACCGTTTACTTATCAGATTGTTTGAGCGCCTAGCCGCGTCGCTAATGTCGCTAACTTTTATCGATTCGGGCTATTCAGTTTCGATTCCGGGTGTGGTGATTTGTGCATTTGCACAAACAAGGCGCCTAGCCACCTTGCGAATACCTTATCGCTGATTGCCGCGTACGCACACACGAGAGGCTGCGATAACAAGCACATGAACGCTTATATGTGCATATACCTCCATTCAGGGATGTAGGCACCAGAGTTCTGGGCTACTAGATTCAAAGTCCCCCCTTAGACTCTTCGAATCGATCTTCTCTTCTCATCTGCCGCACCGTCGGTTCCAATCTGACATTATATGATCAACACTCATTCTTGGAACATTCTTAGCGATCACGCTGAGTCAGCTTGCGTCCTAGCAGCTTACTGTAATATCTCGTACGTACAAGCATACTAGTAAGAAGCTACTACTATGTCATGAGGTATAACTGCTACCAACCACATTCTCGCCCTGCACGCACATGCGCCGCGTATATGTATCACTTCGAAGTAGGATCCATGCAACGTCGACCATCCACTTTTGCTTGACCTATAGTAGCGCCACCCGTTTGTCTATATACATACCTTACTAGCTTCTCATCATATCACACTATGCCTTGGCATTCATTAGGCTAGCCAATAGCAGTACCCAATTTATGTAAGCGATATCGATGATGTATTGGTGTTGTTTTTGCATTCAAAGGAGGGGAGAATCACCAGAATCCCCATGCGCGCGTGCCTAACTCCCCCCGTGTGGGGGTAACTCTGCAGCAGTCACCCAAAGAAGGAAGTGATTTTCATTTACAACCTCTAGATCATTTTATGGCAATCATAAAGAAGAGAGTGGAGTATGGACTAGAAGAGCTTCGTTAATAGGGTTCTCCCGAATGGGTCTAGATGGTGGTGCATGGACTCCAAAAATAAAATAAAATGATATTAAGACGAAGTCACAAGGGGACTTGTGCCACTGGCAGCTGAGCCTGCCCGTGCACCAATTATGTTGTAACCCGGTCCGCAGCGCCAGGGTCGCATGCACACGCATGACCAACAGCAATAATATCCAATTCTGTCGCATACCATATACATACATCTCACCCTTCCCATCGGTGGGGGGGATCGCTTTCGCTTCCTCGTCCCACTATATATAATATATTCTGTGAGCGCGTGGCCACTAGGCTCCCTTTGCGGCACACGGCACAAGTAAATCCCCCAGCTTTCAAACCATTTCAAAAAAAAAATACAAATACATACATACATCATAATCAGCGTCGAATTGATCATGCGCACAGATCATCAGACTAGTACTACTGCTACCGTACAGCTACACAAGCGCACACACAATTAACTCTGATATCGGTATTTTCCATGCGACCCCGTGCCAACCCCCTCCCAAAGCATAAAACGATTCGCCACTTACCAGAATCAGGCAAGTGCAAGCAAGCAGCAGCAGTAGCTTGTTGCAGCATGCAGTACGGGAAATTTCCATGCAAAAAGACTCGATGGAGAGACAGAGATCGAAAGGGCCAGCTGTGTCTTTGGGGGTTTGTATACTATACTCTGGTGTAAGTATAGAGGAATAATAATTACCGGCCGGGGCACTTAGATCCCACTCTCGGGAAGACAGGATCGACTTTGGGAATGCAAATGCAAACTTGCATCGTGATCTTCTGCCGCTTTTAAGGGTACTCAGCCTACCTACGCATATTGGGGATTCTCATCAATAGCTACTGATACAGGGGTCCCCCCGGTCTCTTAGAACGAAACTGGAGCGCGTACGTTGAGGCAGGGTTGTGCACATATAATTGTGCACTATCCAAGATACATAATACAGATGTGGAAAGAAAGTGTTGAAGAAACAAAAAACAAAAACAAAAAAGAAGGAAAAGTACGAAAGAAAAATCGCAACGGGAACGGGCTTGAGGTGGTGACAGGAAAGAAAGTTGTGGGGAAAAGCATAAAACAAAAAAACTGGGCCGGAAAGATCCGGGTTAACCGACAACGCTGCAACTGTTGATCACACGCCATCGATCTAGCTGGTTGATATACAGATCAACCAACCCATCAGCTGCTGTGGTTGGTCGTTCAAGGCTTAAGCTGCCAGCACTACTGCGACTCCAAGTCGTACTAGTGGGCAGCCAACAGACCTATCTGGCCGATTTATACAACGATCGGACCCCACCGATAATCCATATCAGTGCTATATTGTTTTGTTTGTTTGTCATAGAGGCTGGAGTCCTGCATGCCTAACTCGCCAACTCTGGGTTTCAGTGACGTCGCGATCATCGTACCGCCGCTGCCTCCTGCCGGTGCATCCGATCCACTTGATAGCTGCTGTACTCGACTTGTTTCTCGCTCAGAGCCCTTCCACCCGATACTCGAAAGGCAGTACCTGCACGTGCACTTGACACATCAGCAACAGTCTGGGTATGACGAGGGGGGGGGGTGAGATCGAAGGTCGAATACCTCCCCTCCACAAGTTTCCCACGATCCGCGTTCACACCTACCAACGCTCCACGATTCCACGCTCCACTCTGATCTCGACACCAGATGCGAAGAGGAAGACGGGAGGCGCGATTTTGGAATCCATCTTCAGACATTGTTTGGCTCCCGCTCAGGTCAAGCCTATCTCTTCACAAATACCGTCCCCCTCCAGTCTCGTCAGCTTCTTCATGTAATATTGGTCTTCGATCTGCACGCATTAATTGTCCTCCGCGCCATGACTAGCCTCATACATAACAATCCCCATATCCGCCACCGTGCCAATTGTCTTACGATGTGAAGTGCTCTCTGATCCAATTTGATACCACCAAAACCTTGTCATCAATATTGTGAGGGTCATTACGTGGAACGCGTGGGCTTACTGCACGGGCGTTACCGGTGACTTTACGACGTTCCACGTTTCGGCGTGACGACATATTGATATGCCTCTGTTTGCATGGGAGTAGAACGGACTGGGTATGGTGGTATTTGATCGGTTTCAGAGTTGCAAAGCATCGTAACCAATACTACGGACGTATACGGCGTGGCGCTAGTGCCCGAATGGGCCTTATGACAAGTCTCAAGCTCGACATGGCTGCGTAACAGGCTGGCTATCGTGTTAGTGTTGTCAGTTTGTAGGCATGCGCATCGTCTGGATTTTCAACTTGCTCCCCCATATATACCATCAACCGATACCTTTTCAGGCTTTGTCGATCGATTCTAGATCGTGCGCGATACACAACTCAGACGAAACGACAGCATTCAGTCGTCCTGTTCGTTATTTTTAGCTCCCGATCGACAATCCCCACACTGGGTATATCTAGTCCCTGCATTAAACTTCGCTCAAGGTCACAACCCAGGGGATGTGTGATCAGCATTACTTACATCTCTCCCTCAGGGTATTCTTGAATCACGGCTCAGCATCAAGAATCCTCCAAGTGCCCTTGATGACACCCACACACAAGAGGGGTGGTAAACACGAGCTACTGCTATATTAGTATACATGCGCCGAAGACTGCGCTCAGTTCAATATTGACTCGGTCTACGCCGAGGCTCTCATGGAAAGAGTTCGCTTACATGTACAACAGCCAGTGGCATCACCATTCATTATATGCGACGCACGCCCATCACCATATATGTCCCTGTCAAACGTTTGTTGGATATGGTAATGGCTATGCACTCGCTGCTACTGACTAGCTTCACCGCAATCACTATGCTACCACTGCCCGACGCCGACACGCGTGCGTTCGATTACTAGTACGTATGCTAGCGGCAGGGCAGCCGTTTCATCTTGCTGATCAACTAAGTCTTCTTTTGGACTTATTCAATCGCGATGAACGTTCTTCTATCTACCCGCTAGCGACATACGGCATTCGGATGTTTGGGTACTCCTTTACATAATCCCTTGAAAACAAGTTGGATCCTTGTATTTACAGTAATCTCACGCATTCGAATCACGAAGCACAACCTCCACTTTGGCGCTCGGTTCTATTTGGGGAAAGTGAACGTCTGGCGCATGCATCCAAGTTACGCCTGGATGTGGACATCAAACGTTCGTCAGGTTGATGCAACTATACGAATTAATATATGTATACATTTCGACTTCTCTAATACTGCTACGACTACGACCATTACTAGTTGCTGAGTATACTACGCGAGCTTCTGTGATCAGTATCATGCTACAGACCGATCATAATCTTATATGCGGTAGGCCTCCGCTTCGAGTTATCCTTTAAAAAAAATTCCACCCACACACCTCCCCTTCCCTCGTGGAACATAATATTATTCGTAACATGGGGATGTTGGTGCGGCCTAGCCCGAATGCAACGTGTGCCAACGCTGGCTAGAGACACTTTCGTTTTCCCTGGGATCGTGGATAATATTTGACTGGGGCCGACGGGAATATGATGAGGCGAAGCTGGTCTGTTTCTAAGGGACCAGTGGGGTTTGGGGAGGGGGTGGGCTATACGGCGTGGTGATGATCGATCGCGATGTCTCAAGCCACCACGAGCGCTTTCTGCTAGGCTCAGTATATGTGTTCAACCTGACTGATTTTTTTTTCCTTTTTACACATACAATCATCTACTATTTTCTTATTGAATATACATATGCGTCTGATACTGCATCTACATCGCTCTTGTCGGCCGGTACGAAAGGTTTTTTCTCCTTCCCCCCATTTCCCCCCTGCACCAACTCATGGGCTCATTAGAATTCACAAGCCAATAGTCGAGTGAGTGACTTCCGCCACTGCAATATTCCTTGTGAAGCTCCGTTGTTTCCCGGCCCCGAACTAACTCCTCCAACTTAATTCCCCACTCCCTCTCAGAATTCCCCACGTTTTTCTTCCTTTCCAACCTTCAGTTTCCATTCCATCTTTCCAAGAACATTATGTATTGGGTATGTGTAAATGTACACGTTCGCTGTACTGTGGAGCCATTAGTTACAGTATAAACACGCGTGTGTCCAAAGTGCGAACGTTCTAACTGAGGTCGTTGGAATACAAGTCATGAAGCCCCTTTGGCAACATGTCCCACATGCGGCGTAGATGCAAGTGCATAGCATCCAACAGGCAGCTATATAGTAGAAGACATGCTATACACCCGATAATCAATGCAACGGCCCCCGTCCTCGATCTCGATCTAAACAAGGCCCGTTGCGTCAAACTGGCAGCAAATTGAAGATAGTATGGGCGGTCGAAGTTACAACGGAACACAATAGTCTTCGTACGGCGATCGACGAGAGACCAACAACACCTTTCCGCATCATATTTACGTAGTCACAGAAGCTGGAGTCCTACTTGGGCTAATCCGGTTCCAAGTGTCGGCGTTAGGAGTTTGACTCGTCATGATCGCGCGAGGAGTTGCGACGAAGATTGGAACATCGCGCCCACGCGAAGGGTCCAGTGCGTGCATCCAGATCCTCAAACTCAGATATTATACATGAAATTGTTCTGCTCACCAGAGAGTGAGAGTCTGGCACCGAGGCTAGCTTCTCGTAGTGTATCCCCGTCAATACCCCAGGGATCTATCGGAACTACCCGCATGATTTCGTTCATCGATCGCAATGGGAGACATCTATTCTGACTAGTATAATGCAGCGGGAAGTCCCGCTCTCGTTGCACGTCCGAATCTAACCGTCCTTCTGAAGACTTATACCTTGGGGCTCCTTTTTTCATCTGCTGATGCACATGACGACCCTGACATATGGACTGAGGTTGCATCACACGCAAATGAGACTCAAATTGTTTGTCAAGAGGGAAGTCATTCTGTGCGCAGGGGCGATCAACACGCTGCAGATATTGATGGTGTCCAAGATCGGAGAGCGATGTGAGACCAAAACTCTGGCTAATTGTAAATATTCTATGGTGTTTTTTTACCACCCGTCATCCAGCATTCATATTTTCCGCTCTAAGGACTCAGTTGCTGCTGTGTCTTCTCCAACACGCCCTTTCAGCCTAGATCCATTTTGCACGAATGTTTGTTCTCTGCCACTTGTATCCTTCGAAGTTGTTAGCGTATCGGCTCAGCGCGTGAATTGTGTCACTTTTCTCCGCCTTGATGCGACTGGGCTCGCCGAATTTTATTTTCTTAAGACCTCTCAATTAACCTCATCTAGTGAGCCGTGGGGGTCCAACCTATCGAGTCTCTCTGATGCCCCAGTACGAGATAAAACGTCAGGGCCAGACGCGCCCGATATTGAACTTGTCAGCTTTCCTGCAACATATTTCCATGCTGATTCTATCCTCGTTAAGCCAGGTGGAAAGTCATTTATGTAGTATAGTGAGCGATCACAGCACTGACCTATGCTAATGAACATACAGTTGCGGACAGGCAAAGTCTGAAAGAAATTTTAATCTCCATGAAAAAGCCTGGAAACATGATGAAACGACGTATTTTGGGTAACCGAGTTCATTCCGTGCTAATGAACATATACTGACAATTGATTTTGAAAGCTACTTATTCATCTCAGGCCTGAGAGTCAAGGTCCAATCCGGGAATGTATTCGATAAGGCGATTTGCGAACCGAAGTATGTTGCATGGTATCTCATTACGATCTAGTTATCGGAAGTCGAAAGTTAATTTTCAGGCTCTTGTGCCAGGCCTCCGCATCGTGTTCAAGGTAGCATGCGCCAAGCCACTTTTGGATCACTTTGTTTTTGTTGACCCCAAGGAGAAACCAATGACCTGACGAACATGTTCTGGCTTGCTGGCCAAGATCCTGGGACCCTGATAAAGAGGCATGCCGAGACAGTGTATCATCCGGTGCGTCCATTCTGCATCGAAATGTGGGAGCTGATGGAGAGTGGAAATAGACTAGTACGGCTCGGATGGCTGAGTCACCTTCAAAATGCGTCGTCAACCCTTCTTTGCGTGTCCAGAACTTGCACATTTGCGAGGCTTCGGTCTTCCTGAACCACATTGCGACCCACCCTACAACAACAATCATCGCAATGGCGGAGCGACTACCGGATTTTATCTTGGAAAGAATCGCCGGACTCCAATAAGCTGCGTATGGGGGTCATAATTCAGTGGCATAGGAATCCGGTGCCCAGTTATCCTGTAGAACACAGTACACGTATCTATCATTCACTTTCTGTATGCAACATGCAGGAAGCCCAACTAAACACGGTCCCTGCTTGGGTCCTCCAAACAACAATACAAGAAAGAACACAATGCCCGTGGACGTAGCAAGAGATCAGTACCTTTGGCCCCGATCAATGAGCTCATGCGCTTGTTGGACCTACAAGCAATCGTGTTCAGCAATCGTGTGATGGTAAAACCCCCCTTGCTACTTACGACGCGACCTATCTTCCGCCGAGATTGGGGTGATTTGGTTGGGCATCATTTCGCCTGCCCTGATCAATCCTACTTGAGGGGGTGGGCGTATCGGGGTTATTATCGTCGACATTTCGCTCGGACGTGTGAAGGTGTTGCGAGCTGTGCAAGGCAATGTTGGGAGCCGGAAAGTTTCGTGGTTGACTGTTGGTTGAAGGTGCCTGTGAAGCCGAAATGGTGTACCAGTTCGTTATGCTGCATCGGCTGATCGGTTCAGGTGTTCTAGGTGCATTAGCAGCATAGCTTGGGTTCCAACTAGTGCCACCTCGAGGAGCTTGACCCTCTTCAGGTTCACCTTGACTTGCAGTACCAGAGGACTGATCCTGTTCTCTCACGAGGGTGCTGATTGTGCTAATATTAGTTATTTGCAGCTGCTTCCTTTGTGTTGAGAAGCGATGGAGTGGTGATTCAGGGGATTCCAATGGAAGCATGAGAAGATTCGGAGAGAATGGTGTTCCGACAGGTTGCAACGGTGGGTCTGAGGGTGCTCCCGGAGTGAGTGGCATTCCACCTGAGTGAGTGGCAGGCTTGGATTGAATCCCGTGAAAAGGCCATGTTTGACCTGGCTGGGGGGTGGACATCTGTTGGGCACTGCCAGGGAGATGTGGTGTCCTGCCAACTCGATGATCGCTGCTCAAGTTGCTTGAGGCAGGGGAATCGAAGAACGGGATGTATGAGAGAGTTTCCCCAACCCGATCAGCTGAACGAAGTTGTATTGGGCTCTCAATTTCACGGGGCCCAGTAGAATCGGTGTTTGCAGGGCTAAGACCTGGTAGGTAAGATGCAGCACCGAATACATTGGGGTCTTTGGGTTCGGGCAATGGAGGGAATCTCAGTGCCACGACGTCTTCAAAGAGACCACCCATCGTATCTTGGGGTCTCTCCATGTCAGCATCTTGTTGGGCCACACCCACACTGCTGTTGAGAGAGCGAGTTGCGCGCGGCCACGTAAGTGACTTCCGATGCACTTCATTGTCACCAATTTGCGAATTTCCATCCAAAGCTCGGTTGCACTGTCGTCTAGGAAATTTGGGGCAAATCCCAAGTCGACATGAACCATCGGTGCACCAATGCCCATCATCTGGTACAGGTACATTCGAAAGCCTACGATGGCAATGCCGTATAGGATACTTGGGCAATTTCTCTTCTGATAGGCATCGATCATGTACCGATAGAGTTGATCTACCGCTTTCTTTGTATCCTCCTTCCTATCTTTAGCCGAAAGTGGCTTATTCTTCACCTCTATCACCAAACAGGTGAGGGAATCCGAGTCTTGATCGAAAAGTCCTGCATCAGTTACTACGGTAATGTCAGGTCGCAGCAGTTCGCGTTGATCCCGCTTCCCATCTTCTAGTGTATACTGTTGCATAGGCCTGTATAAACTATTTTCCGGGAATACAGCATTCACAATGGCATTGACAGGGCCATAAAGTATTGTTTCGTTAGCAGGCCTCCCGATGCCGAAATACCTAGAATGCTGTTTCCTTTGTCTCTCCAGGACGCCTGCAAGGCGACCTTGGTCCACAGCGGGTAGTCGAGTCTGAAATATTTGAGTTGGTCTCCTAAGAGGTGATGAGGGTTGTGCTTGGGACGCCATGAAAGACAGAGAAGATGGCAGCAAGAAATTTGGGTTTCGATCATGAAGTGCCCATATGCACCTCATTTAAAGCCTGAGCCCATGTTCGATCATCAGATCATATCATATGAAAATCTTCCACGGAGTAGCAGATGGCAGCTTTCAGAAACTGGTACTATTGCTGGCATTATGGGCGGTCCTCTCCTTCCATGAAAAACCAATGGTCAGACTGAGTGGAGTATTCGAGGAATACACAGAAACCCTCAGGTTGGAGGAATGAGAATTTGGATCAATGCAACGGCCCGCGTCCTCACGATCTAAACAATGGCCGTTGCGTCAAACTGGCAGCAAACCATGTCCTTTGAAGATGGAACAGTTACCTGCCTAACAGTTATAATAGCGGAACACAACAGCATTCTGGTCACGTCGGCACTTCCCCTTCCCCTTATGGCAGAGCCTTTCTGCATCATATTTACGCAGTCATAGAAGCTGAGGTCCTACTCGGGCTGATCTGGTTCACGGTGTCGGCGTTAGGGGTTTGACTCGTCATGATCAAGGAGCTGCGACGAGGATTGGAACATCGCACCCACGCGAAGGGTCCACTGCGTGCATCCAAATCCTGGAACACACTCCCTTCGGATATTATACACGAAATTGTTCACTACCTCATCCCGTGTCACTTGTATCCTGGGGAGGATGGCTACTCACCTTCTCCCAAATTTGTGACGAGTTACATCCAGAAACGTGCCGCTTTGGCATCTCTCGCTCTCGTCTCCTGTAATTGGGTCGACCCTGTGATGCGTGGCCTCTATCGTGAAATCGCAATATTCATCTGCACTGAAGCATCCGTATATTCTCTCCGCGAATCACTCAAGTCCCATGGGAACCTCGTTCGAACCATCATTCTCGACTCCCGAACCCGTCATCTGAAGGACCGACCATCTCTCATTGACGAGTATCCCGATCAGCTGACTCGGTTCAATCAGAGGGCTATACTGATAAACGAAATTATCGCATCATGTTCGCACCTGATGGGCTTGGAGAGTTTTGGCTGGTACAATGATGCCTTTGCCGAACTCGCCCAGTTCGATGATGGCTTTGAGACTGTCGTCGCTCCAGCCTCCATAAAACATTTTACGTGGACGATTGGGTGTTATTCACACGGGCTGCGCTGCGCTCTCCAGCACCTTTCTCGGACATTAGAAACCTTGATTATTTATGAATGGGATCCAATCACTCCTATGTCCACATTCCGCCGGCCTTTTACTCCCATCTCGCGCCTCCCTTCTCTTCCACGACTTTGCGAAATCCGTCTTAAGAAAACGTCAGGCCCTGAATTGCCCCATATGCTCGAGCTTCTGAAAAGTACAGAATGTCTCGGAGAAGATGAGAATGTTACTTCCCGCTTACGTGTGCTAGAAGTGCAGCGGCCACACTGGTTAACGCCCAAGGATTTCTTATGGATGATACAAACGACCAAGGCGTTTTCCAATCTCAGGACGTTGATTCTTACGTGTCGTCCGGTCGGCTCAGACCAGTTCCATATCACCAAAACATGGGAGTGGCATGATTTTTCCGAACTCCCTTGTGCACTTTTCCAAAGCTCTCCACATTTAGAAGAGCTCTCGCTCTTCAGTCCAATTCCACTCTCTTCATTCTCCAAACCGCCTGAAACACTTCGCATATTGCGCACCCTGATTTGGCGGAGTTATTTTGGGCCGCACGAGTTCATGCGCTTCCTGAACTCTCCATCCAGTCAAAATATGAAGCTTATCGAGCTACAGCACACCTCGAGGACGGCGATGGCCAAGTGGAAAGTTGAGATGGAAACTGTGTTGCAAGTCGGACGTCGTCTTGGGAAAGATATCATCATCCCCACCGAAATTTATCCCGAGCCCGAATTTAGACAACCTGGTGCAATAATAGCTACAAACACTCGCTACAGTCACTCTGTATGTGTTCCCGCAGTGGATAAAGCAATTTAGAAACCCGCGGAGAGCTGAATGTCGTCTTGGAACAAATATCGATATACTAATATACTCTCTCTAACCCGTCCCGCGCCATAGCTAGACAACCTACGGTGACAATAAAATGGGAGAAAGTGCCCGGGTTCACATTTTGGTCCCACGTACCGTTGGGCGCCCCATACGAATGCCACGCACTGGGAATGATGATCGGACCCGAAAACACCATCTGGACCTTACCCTACCGCTTATTACGTTCTCATCAATCGTGCTTTGCCGTGAGTTGGGATCCACCCAGCCTTGTTCCTGTTTTCCCTCGTTCTCACCTTCCCCCCTGATTGCACCTGTGCCTCTCGTTTCATCTGATTCGTGGTATTCGGGGGCTTGGGCAAAAAGCATTTCCTCAAGTACCGCCCCCCGCCACGCCGGAACACAGACCCATCCCTGCCCCATGGGTTTCCGTGCTGCTCTTGTTCCTCTCCGCACCTTAATCGTGCCGTTCGAGGTGCCACGAACAAGAAGACTGGAATACGGGCACCTCCCATCCTTCGCACTTCTCTATTCCTTGGCACCCCCAACGCGATTTTCGTTTCACCCGACTCGCGCTGTATGTGCCGTCTGATCCTTCATCTCAGGTGGGTATGATTGCCACCACCGGTATGGAATTACCAATTTAATTCCAACTGCGGGTCTTTTCAAACAAATCTTGAGGTCGTGTCTGCGATCCCAGCCCGCAGTATCATCCAATGATGGCACGTAGAAGTTTACTGGCGCTATTGCGGTGGGGTCCCGCGATAATGATCATCAGGATTCAATGAGTATCTGGTGCAGAGAACCACTGTGGCCACTGAATGATGCATGTTGCCGTCCACTATGCAGCTTATTGTGACACTGAGCTGGATGTAGGACGATCTTACATGCAACAGCGTTGAATAACGACTAGATTGCTAAGGTTGTAGCCTAGCTGACGGGATGTTGGCCCAGTTTTCAACGTATGTATTCGCCGGAGATACTGCGAATGGAACACGACTTGACTGATTAGTAAGCTTCCAGAGCCAGGCAGCAGGTTATTATCGATACATGCATTGGCTTCTCTTAGTGAATCCCCGTTGAGGGATCTGTCAATGCAGCGGGATGTCCCTGCTTATCTTTTGCCTGCTGTCGTTGCACGTCCCATCCTTATATTTTCTCTCATCTCCTGATGCATCTGACGACCCTGATTCCAAATGCATAACGGTTGAGGCTGCACCAGCTGGAGTGCCCCCACACACAAATGAGACTCAAATTGTTGCCAAGGAGGTCATTCTGTGCGCAGGAGCGATCAGCACGCTGCAGATACTGATGGTGTCCGGGACTGGACCCGACGACGTGCTGCTGAGGGCGGAAATCCCCCGCCTAGTCCTCGACGCAGAAGGCTTCGGCATACACGTTGGAAGGAACCTAACCGATGTTTATACACCAAAAATCTAGCTAACTATTTTTTTTACCAACCGTCATTCAGCATCTCATGGTTTCTGCCATTTCCCGCCCTAAGGACCCAGTTGATTATCTCGATCATTCAAACCTTATGTGCTGCTGTATCTTCTTCAACATGCCCTTTTGGCCCAGGTCCATTTTTTTCTAATGCTTGTTCTCCGCCACTTGTTTTCTTTGAAGTTGCTAACGTATTGGCTCAGCACGCGGATTGTGTCACTTTTCTCCGCCTTGATGCGACTAGGTTCGATTTTTTCTCAAGAACCTCATCCACGGAGCCAACCTATCGAGTCTCTCTGATGCCCCAGTACCAGATGCAACGTCAGGGCCAGACGCGCCCGATATTGAACCTGTCAGCTTTCCTGCATGCTGGTTCTATCCCCGTTGAGCCAGGTGGAAAGTCATAGTGAGCGGTCACAGTGCTGACCTATGCTACTGAACATATGCTGACAATTGGTTTCGAAAGCTACTTATTCATCTCAGGCCTGAGAGCCAAGGTCCAACCCAGAAATGTATTCGATAAGGCGATTTGGAACCGAAGTATGTTCACCAACTTTGCATTGTACATTACGATCCAGTTATCCTGGAGTCGAAAGTTGATTTGCGCCGGGCCTCTGCATCGCATCGTGTTAAAGGTACCACGCACCAAGCCACTTTCAGACCACTTTTTTGTCGACCCTAAGGAGAAACCGAACAATGATATGGCAAACATGTACTGGCTTGCTGATCAAGATTCCGAGACCCTGATAAAGAGATTGAAGACTGCACGCCGAGACAGCGTATGTATAACCACCGCCCTATATTTTCCCAATTCAGCTGCATCAAATTCAACCGTCCATGCGGTAAAGATAGACCATGCCTTCTTCATCGTTGCTGTTACTCTGAACCCCTTTGTCAAGCGACGGTTCCTCAATCCATACATTGTCGAAGTCGTGAGCTCGATATCGACAACAGTGCACTGGAGCGGTGCAGTGGTGTCCCCCATTCCAATAGCTAAATGAGTATATTGTCATTATCCCTACCACTCGGTTCCTCATATCACTCGTGCAGATTAAAAATATATACATTAAGCTTACGACAAAGAATGTCCCCGACTGTACCCTGTCCTGTCCACATCCACATGCTAAGCCCACGAAAGATACGCTACTAACGACTTTTGTGATTTCGACATACGTATACAGTAAAGATAGACATTGCAATGGCTTAATTTTCAGTACATTACTTCTAAGAAAGAGTAGGATGGATAGTAATTCGTTTTTGGTATATTCGAAGCCAAGTGAATGCGAAAGGGTTAACCTCGATGCGGTAACTCGTTGCTTCTTTGGGACAAAAATGGGAGTTCATTGGAATCCAACCAACCACCACTATCATCATCATTTTAGCCCTTTGACTCGTCAATATACTCTCACTTGTCTAGTTCATCGATTTCCTCTGGCACAAAGATGCAGACAGCAGACAGCCAATAAAATGCCACAGAATGAGCGATCCGCCAGTGAAAGTGAAAAGAAGTGCTAAAAAGGCACGATTTGTTTCAAGATAAATGCCTCCAGACTTGTGTGATACTCTTTCCTTGTGTAAAGCGAATTGGTGTCAGAAGAATGCGGATGCGGATCTTGCCAACCGACACTCTTCTTCGATCTCTCCTATTCTCGCCTTAGGATGTATGCATTCACAAAGAAGGGAAAAGAGTCAGTATTTTCGTCCGAACGTTTATCTACAACAGGGTAGATGATGATGCGGCAAAAGATTGGAAGGGGATGCAAAATCCTAGCTGCAAACTCACCTCAACACCAGACACAGAACCTTCTCCGACCTCGGATCTTGGTCGCTTTCTCATCTTTGGTCTGGTATAACGTACGGAGCGTGAACGATCGTAAGCCAGAGAAGCGAAACGCTGTCGGTCCAGTGCCCTTCGCCGTCTTCGACTCATTTCTTGATGCCATGCCATCCAACGATGGAAATAATACTCATCGTACACCCGGTCGTAATACCCCTCGTGGATTTGTAGGAAGGCAGTGAAGCTCTGCGATTTGTGTGAGGCGTATCATCTGAACGTGCGGGAATGGGAGATGTTTGTTACCATTGAAAATTCGCCTTCGCTTGGCTCATTCTGCATTGAGACATTTCGATATTCAATTCTGGATTCTTCAAGAGTAGCGGTGATGCTTTCCCATTCTTGATACTCGCGATAGTGTATTTCCTCTGGTGCTATGACTACGTCGCCATCCTAGGTTTACATTCATTAAAAGCCAGTTGACCCGACGTTCAATCAAGAGCCGCTTCCTACCTACCTCTGACTGAGGAGAGAGGCACTCCGGCGCCTTTCCTTTGGGGTCTTCGTCCATCCTAGTAAGCTCAACAAGAGGTGAATTGTAATTTCGAACAGTAGCATCATCTTCTTCCCCCATATCTTGTCCAGCCTCTTCCTGTATATCAGCGTACTTCCAAGGCGGCACCGACGATGCTTCGGAGCTATATCTAGAAAGCGTAGTGTCTGGAGAGGGCTGAGATATGAGAACCGGTTCCCTCGGGTAGTCATCAGCCATTCTATTGTATTCCCCTAGGGCTGCGATATCGCAAGGATCAGGTAGCGGGACCATGACTGGTAGGGATTGATGTAAAGGGCTGTGAGAAGACTCCTTCCATGCCAAGCTCCGTTTCCAAACTTCAGGAGAGTCAGGAGGCGTCAAAGGAGAAATGTTCTGAAGGAGTGCTAGGTTGACATATTTATATTGCACTTCAGCGTGAGTGTCGGAGAGAGTCCAATAGACACCGTCCAAACCAGAGGAATGATCTAATTCAGGAGGAAGAACAGTGCGCTGAAGTAATGCTTCGGGAGACACGAAAGGCGAGGGTGGTGTATCTGGTAGAGAAACGTCGGACGAGAAGAGCACAGATGACACAGATCTTCGCAGACGCTTGAGAAGAGAAGGGGGTCTATTGGATGCATTATTTGGACTGTTACTACTAGGGGAGGTGCGGGGCAAGCGATGAATGACGGGTGAGGAATACGAGGCAAAGGACGCGTCTTGAAGCATAAAGGGGCTGCCTAAGGGCATGGACTGGTTTTGTCCGTCGTCAAAAGATATATCTAGACCTGAAGACACGTTGGAGCGTGTTGCATCGCGCTTGTAGATCATGTCCGGGTCGACGGATGAGGTTACCGGAAACGGAAACACGTCCTATGTATTGAATGCCCGTGCTTGTGAAGCGCCAAGTCATCCTCTTGGAATTAATGTTACATTTTATTCCTACAGTTTTTTGAATAAACCATGGAGAAGAAGTGTAAGCCAATTCACCCTCCCTGTCTTTGAGAAAAGCATCAAGCTCAGCATCCAGCGTCTCCTTGTCTGTTGTGGGTCTTTGCTCACGGCTCGGACCACGCCCATAGCCACCGTCTCTACCTTTCCGACGAGGTAATGGAGCAACTTCCCTGCTATCTATCAAGGGACCTAGCCGATCCATCAGGGAACCGATACTTCCTGCTTCCTTTGGAGACGCGGTTATCCCAGCATTGATTTCTCCCCTTGAAACAAACGCGTCAAGTTCCGCGTCAAGCGCCGCGCGGTCATGAGCTCGGGCTGCGTGTTTCGTTGGGTTCAGCGTCAAGTCTGCTTGCAAGTGAGTCATCATCATCCCATCGTCTTCGCTTTTTAGACCGCTCCAATGGGGTCGTGTCATTAGGGTCTCCATGTTTCTTGTAGAATTCGCTTTTATTTCGAGACCCTCTTTGTTTGACGTCAGTTTTGAGCGCCCAACGCATCACGATATGTCCTGTAAGGCCTTGAGATTTACCCAGTGACTTGGAAAGCCGTTCTTCTATTGGCCAGAGCAACGCCGCTTATGTCCGCAACACACCTGAGTTCCACCATGAACGATGGAGCAGCAAGATACTTACGGACAGGTTGACACATTGTCATCTCCTCCTCTCCTTCCATGCCTGATTCTGCAGAGGACGATTCGCGGGACTTTTTCAGAGCAGAAAACGCAGCCATCGCGGTTGACGAGGAAGAATAGACGAGAACACAGCTCTCATCATCGACTGCATGCAGTGATTTCGGAGTCAATCAGTAGTAAATATAATTAGGGAAACACCCACTCCATTCTATTTGTTCTGCAGCAGTGGCGTAGTGCCCCGTATAGGCGAATATTTTGTCTGTACTGAGATGCTTTATTGGCGGGCCGCGAATAAGGATAGCATTGGATCGTCGTTCCACATCACCGTCTTCCTGCCATGTACACAGCCGTCCGTTGAGTGCGAACGGGTATCTTCGCCGAAACCCCACTGAGCCTACCATAGTTCATAGTCTCTTCCTGAGCGGCAGCAAGCGCTTCCGCTTTTCGCTGAATTTTGGGATTCTAGGTGTGAACCCGGCTCATGACCAAAGAAGGCTGTTTTCTCTTTACCTTCGCTAAGCGACCGCCAAGAATAGCAACAGCGGAGTCTGCGAGCTTATAAACTTTCCTGCTGCGCGCTGGCGCGGGTTCCATGGCAGGCCTTCCGTCCTCTGTGGCGGACAATGATGGCTCAGGTCGACCATCTTCCTCCTCAGGAAGGAAACCGTCAAATTCTTGCATCTTCCGTTCTCACTGTAGTCTAGGAATGATGATGCCACAATGGAAGGGTTACAACAGTCAAGAACTTCGGCCAAATCCGTATCCTCGAACACGTGACCGAACATTTCATCCCTCTGATGTCTACAAAGGAGAACGCAGGAGAAAGCTCCAAGGGGTCCGTTCGCCGTGAGGATGGAGATGAGTGTGGGTTTTACCTTGTTTGGAGGGTTTCTGTGAACTAATCCGTGGCCGTCGTAGTATCGGAATTAGAGGGCGAGAAATTGTGAGTGCCACAAATCTTCATGCAAGTAGCATTTCATTCACAGCAATTCCCTGTTCAAGAGTGTGTGAGATGGCTTTCAAATCATTTTAGGCACTGATTGCCCGAAAAGTGGGAAGTACAGCCTTTCAAACCAGAGGACAACAAAGGTGGCACATTTGCAGAGGAGTCATCATTTGCAACTTTGTTTCCAAGAAACCGGGAGAAGTACCTGCAAGACATCTGGGAAGGCGTAACGAGGGCCCTTAAGCCGCATGTGAGTTGTCGGTGACCCTTCATTATAACCTAACTAACGATACACAACCCGATGTTTAGGGCATCAAAGCCGAACTTGATCTTATCAATGGCTCGATGTCGGTTCGTACGACGCGGAAAACATACGACCCCTATATCATACTGAAAGCGAGGGATATGATAAAACTTATGGCCCGTGGGATTTCCCTTGGTCAAGCCGTGAAAATACTAAACGATGGGGTTGCTTGCGATGTGATCAAGATAGGGAATATTTTACGGAACAGGGAACGTTTCGTAAAGCGGCGGCAAAGGATCATGGGCCCGGATGGAAGTACACTCAAAGTATGTCCCCCGTCCCTTAGGTTTATCTTTTCCGATCTCACCAGTCGTCCCATGCTGATCCCAAGGCAATCGAACTGCTTACAAAATGCTACGTCTTCGTTCAGGGGAACACCGTGAGCGCAATGGGACCATACTCAGGGTTGAGAGAAGTACGACGCATCGTCATTGATTGCATGAATAATATTCATCCAATCTACCGAATCAAGGCACGTACGTGTATTGTGATAAGATGAATGTGAAGGGGCTGAGATGGCCATCTGTCCCAGGAGCTTATGATTCGACGTGAACTAGCTCAAGATCCTAAATTAGCTAATGAATCGTGGGATCGATTCCTTCCCACTTACAACAAACGTCGCCTCACGACTGCAGAGAAGAGTGCCAAAAAGCGAGCAGCGGCAGACAGGAAAGCTAGGATCCAGGCAGAAGTCCAAGCCAATGCACTGGCGTACCCAGGACCGTCCAGATTGGACGGGACGGCTGCTTTCCCACCTCCATCCGAGGCATCCAACAATAAACTCAAGAAGAAAGCATATACACCCTTCCCTCCGCCTCAGTTGCCTCGAAAGGTGCGCATTCCACCGACGGCCAGCATTTTACTTTGCTTCATATTAAATTCCCGATTTCATAGATTGATATCGAACTTGAAACCGGAGAGTACTTCTTGAAGCAGCATGAAAAGAAGGCTCGCCGTTTTGCCGAAAAACGGGACAAGGTTTGTTGACTTCATCGCTGTCCCTTGCTACTGGTCCGCTCATCTCATCGATCCAGCAAGCTGAAGCCACCGCCGAACGAAAAGCCAAGAGGATTGAGGCTTTCGTCCCTCCAGTTGAAGCTGCTCATGAGACTGTTGAACAGAAGCTCTCCAGAAAGCGAAAGTACAACAATACAGAACAAAATACTCAAACCAATGGAGAGAAGAAGAGGAAAGTGTGACAATGGAATTGGAACAAGGCAGGGGAAAACGAGGCTCTTGTACCTCCTGCTGACTTTGATTGGATTACATCTAATATACATCCTGGCTGCATCATACCCTGACCGACGACGAGCGTCTGGTCCTGTTGGCCTGAATAACTAAGCAACGCAACATCCGGTAAACACACAATTGCATGATACGGTTCGCGTCACCGATGGTGGTTTATGTGCAATGGAGATGCGAGCCTGATGGATTCAGACCGATTAATTTTCGAACGAACCATTTGGGCTAGCAGACATGATTTGCTCTGTTCCACTGAAGTGTTCGAGTCGTCGACCAACATTACAAACGTCCACTGACGTTCAGTAGATCATCTCCCTCCAGACTAACTTCTGGGTCAGTGGCCCGATCATCGGAGCTGTTCGGGGCTACATAGCGTTCCAACAAGTTTACGCCGAACACTAGGTGTAGGGGACAACGGTGGTAGTGATTCGAAATGATGAACATTCTTCCACCACCGGTGCAACCACC
>NW_024067254.1:0-73178 GCF_015039405.1 Cantharellus anzutake
GATCAACAAAGCTTCGATCATCAAAATACGAATCAGCTCAACTCAACCTCGACGAGAACTGGTAGCTAGGTTTTTACGGTAGAACCGAGTCACAACTTTGGCAGCCGAAAAAGACTTGCTAGCACGTTCACTGATGCAGCACTGCCTGACCATATAGGATCTCGCCTTACATTCACCGCTTGAGATCGGGCGGCTACTATAAATCTGACGAACGTGCCGCGATTTTCCGCGTTCCTACTGCGTCGTGTGGCTGAGTCCCTGCCTTGAATCATTTGTTCAGGGATACATCATACGATGCTGTTGATTAACAGGGGGGCCGCCATCTCTTAGACATGGTATGATGGTTCCCCAACAAAGGTTTTGGTATCACGGATGAAAAGTGGAGGCACCATGTTCCGTGCGCGTGAACGAGGGGTACATGCGCGCAATTCGCAGTTTGACTCCTCACGACATGCATATGGCTGTCGTGCCTTCATTGTGCAATGGGCCCTGGCTGCCTTGGTCGTGCGTGTTTGGGTATCCAAACACCGAGGGAAATAGGAGAAATTCAGGGTTGGCACTGCCAGCTATTGCACAGGATCCGAACCCTGGCTGCGTACGCACAGCCCCCGCAGATCTTCTCCAGCGGTCTTATGTCAGAACCGGCAACTGACCCGGAGAGAGGATATCTCTGCGCTGGGCTGCGGGACTACTTTTGATTGATGGAAGACTGTTGTATGTGACTGCGTCACAACTTATGTAACACTTCACGCAACCGCTCTGCACCCATGTTACGAAACGGTTTGTGTTCGCTTGCCCGGATTTTCCACGGAGATGCCTCTTTTAGGCGATCAAAAATCCTTATGCCTTCGCAAGCCGTCATGCGAGTGGCGGACCAAAAGTTGATAGATAACCGTCTCGATCCAACCCACACGGCATATGTTAGATGGGGGATAAAACAAGATTATTATACAGGATATTCTAGTTGTGGAGGGGATCCCGCCTACTGTGACCGATCAGCCTCAGCGGACTGGTCACCACTCAAAGGCACCTCTATTGTACCAGCAATTTTCCTCGCAGCCTCTCCTTTCTTGTTCTTCCACATAATAATGTCCCCGTCATCCTCCACAAACTCGCACTGGGTGAAGCTCCTGTACAAGGCCCTAAACGTATTCGTACTGTCCCCATTGTAGTCACTTCCCATCGCCTTACGGACATGTTCGCTTAATTCAGGACCATTCCAAAACGGAATCCCGCTGAAGAAGTGGTGAGCCACGTGGTCGTGGGAGATGTTATGGAGGAAGAAACGGCCCATCCAGCCAAGCAAGGGGCGATCAACGGTTGTAACTGCGCCACGAAGGAATGTCCAAGTGTCTTTGCGGAAGTGAGGCATCGTAGGATCGGTATGATGGAGGAAAGTGAACATGACGATCCAGTGATTGGTGAAGAGGTAAGGGATGAAGTAGTATTTTACGAAAGTGGAAATGGATGTGTTGTACGTCCAGAGACCCAAAATGGAGATCCATGTGAAAAGGAGCGTGTTAGTGAAGAGGATTGGGACGCGGTCTGATTTTTTGAAGAGCGCTGAAGAAGGGGACCAGTGCTAAGGGAAGTACTAAATAAGCCCCGCTTGGGGTGACCCCAAAGAAGCAGAAAGACTCACATTTGTTCCTGGAGGATACATCGGTGAGCCGAGGGTGTTGTATGTAAGGTACAACTGCCATCCCATCAACTGCATGACCAGCATTCGACCCAAAGTCCAAATCGGGGTCTCTCCGAAGATTTCTTCGTAATCTGCTCTCTTCATCATATCCCCAGATGCCATTTTCAGCTCAGACCTTGTCTTCGGTACGTAATTCTCATCACGTTCCATCGAGCCTGTTGTCTTGTGATGTAGGTGGTGAGAATGCCTCCATGCCCAGTAGGGTGCGAGGATGAAAGTGTGCGCAATGTAGCCAATGGTATGGTTGATGAGCTGGTAGTCGGAGAGAGTCCCATGGCCCGCGTCGTGGCCAATGCAAAAGATCCCCCGCCAACTAGCGATTGGAAAAACCAATAGGTGGACCATAGTGTCCATTTAAGTAAGGAAAGCGTAAAGGGATGAAAGCGAGTGCTAGTGGAGAGGTAGGTAATAGAAGGATCGATGAACTTGGCTAGCTATAAGAAGTGATCGCATCATGGATGAGCTGTGTCCATTAAGGGGGGAATTGTGAACAGTACCTGATAGAGTGAATAGCAAAAGAAAGCATCTCGCAATGCGTAGCGGACGCCCTTTAATGTATTTTTCTTGTGGAGGTGTTTTGGGACCGCATTATGTATGTCCTTGAGTGTCACCGCAGGCAGCTCATACGGTTTGGAGAGGCGAGCCTTATACCTGGATAATGGACCAAAGCAACAAATCCCAGAAGTCAGTGGACAGGCCGGCGATTCAGAGCTGCTGCTTGAGCCTCGTGTGTTTCTACTCACTCGGGTCCGTCTTCGAAAAGGGAGGGCATGAGTCGTCTTATTGCGCAGTCAGACTCTGGTGAGCACGGAAGATAGGAAGGACGCTGACAGGGTGGAGAGGGATAACGGGCTATAGTTGTCTCATTATAAAGGTAGATTAAAAGTAGATTTCCACGGAGCCAAGAGTGTATAATGCGTATTCCATCTTTGAGGCGAGTCAATTAAGTTTTTTCGACGCAGAATTCAACAATATTCGCTGTGCAGCATCTAATTCGTTTATTCTCTGGGAGAAGGATGTTACGGAACTGGCGAGTTTGTCGGCTGTGCGAAGCCAATGCGGTGGATCAAGGTTGTAAAGCCATCGTACATTACATAATCGTGGTGTCGACAGAACGGATGTATCCTTCGGATCCAAGATTTGATTACGGAATCAACTCTAGAAAAAAATCGTTCTTGGGGTCAGGCAACTTTATTTTGTCGAAAAGGCGAACAACGTTAGCTAGATTTACAAGTTACATAACGGTGTTTAGCTTTGCTGTGATCCGTTCAGTTCAGGAGAGCCGGATCACCAGTGACAACATAAGCACCGTTACGACAATACACTCCTTGGGGTACTCTTTACATGGTCGAACTAATGGCCGGTGTCTGTCCTCCATCCCGCGCTATCATCAAGATCCTTGGTACGTGGAACCTTTCGGGGCGTAGCAATTTCACATGCTCGAACGGGTTGTCATTCAAAACGATGGCATTGATCAGCCGTGAGCGCTTGAACCTAGTACAGCATCATTCTAAGAGCTCGCCTGACGTGACAGTGATGAATCGTATTTCTGTTACTACCCACGAGCTTGATTGTTTTCATGCGGCTGCTGGCTGATATGCTTGCTCCGCCACGGCAACGGCTTTCTCAAATTTTTGGGAGGTTTTTTATGCCCCGATCAAGCCGCCGAATCTCCCCTTTCGGTTTGTCGCTTCCTTTTGAATGCTGGCCCTTTACCACAGTAGGTGGCAGTGTTGGCCTCACTCCTCAGCTATCACGGGCTCGCTTCTCCTTGGCGAGTAGGGATGTCGTTGTTCTGCACATTTGATATGCTGGAATGAGAATCCTCGCCAACTGGTGTCGAACTACCACGCCACTTCTACCCTCATGAATTCCTGTTTGATTGCCGTGTGCGAGCTCAAGTGTGAGCGATGATGCACAACGATGCTGTGATGGTGACCATCAAGTAGAAACCATGAGAAAGGGCTGTCATCCTGAAGAGAGGCTGCAGTGACGTTTGGCTCCAGCACTTGGACTTTATGTTCCGCCGATAGCGCTCTTGATAAATCACTCACAACTATGTTCACACAGCTGTGCGTTGGTGAATTGATAGGATATCAAAGGGATGCCCTTGATGGAAGTGTCGAGCAACATCCCCGCTTGCCTCGTGGCTTCTGAACAAAATAAAGGGCAACACCATCGTGGGGTTGGTTCTTCACATGTTTTGGCTGTGCACAACAGCCGGAACTTTGCCCGGCCGCCCGCTTCTATTCAGGTGGCTGGACGGTTTGAGCCAAAAGTAGATGATCGTCTGCCGCTCATCTCTCAACATGGGGACCCGGCATGTGTGTGTGCATGTGGCAGTCCCACTTTACAACAATATGCGCCATGCTGACCTCTGTCCGCATTTCAGGGCATCGGTCTTCACCCGTACCGCAGCTGTTGGCCCCGATGCCTCCAACACCGTTTCCTTCGCGGAGATCGCGATGTGTGAAAACTCTTAGTGATGAGGCATCCCTGGTCGTGCATGAAATCATTTCTGCCCAAGGCCACTCGAAGATGTTCTGCAATGACCCGCAGTAGAATGCAATCGTTCAATTTCACCCGTATTGACTCCGGCCAATGATGCGGTGGAAAGAATGATAAGTTCTCAAAACTGGATGCTAATTTCTGTGAATGCGTACTCCGGACAATGCAGAAAGATATTCAGGAAGAGAACTCGCATCTGCCCCATGTCAGTTGATACCTCCGGTGGATCATGCGGCCAACGTGGCAACCGGGAATTGGAGCTAGGTGCCGTGCGGACTCTGTCAGATGACATACCTGGTACTGTCTGTCACTAGATCCTAACTCGGTGGAAGTTAGCACGGAATATTAACGCAATGAATTTCCTGTTCAAGTCAGCGCAAAATATTAGATTTGCTCATGCTCCTAATCGACACAACAGAGGCGGCTATAGTTGACAAACGTGCTGATCTGGATGCCTTGGTCCGAAGAAGCATCAGAATGAAGATGTGCAAGCCAAAAAACCAGTATACACTTCTACGCGGAGCGATTTCGACCGGCTCTGATGCGAGAACAGAAAGAAATATGTTACCCCGCTGCAATATTTTCCACCAGTCGTTCCCCCGAATGAATGGGTCTGGGTCCCGTTGACTATCAACTAATCTCTGCATGAAGAATGGATTGTGAAAGGTACAGCGTCCAAATATACAAAAGAAACAGGGGTAGAAGACAGGGAGGATGTGACTTCACGCGTCCCGCGAAGGAGCCCGAATAGTCTGAGGCCCAGTGGTTATACTAGCAGGCTTTCCCTTGCAGCTAAAGGGTAGCAACGAGGTGCTGGCGTGTAGGAAGTTAAATCTGTCAGCTTGGAACACCAAATGGAGCGTGACAAGTGGCCAGACTTGGGAGATTATGTAATCAATTTGAATCCCTTGATTCTGAGAAGCCCTCACCTAGTCTTTACACTGCGGGGTGCCTTTAATGCGAAGTGCTGAGTTCACTCGAGTTTCTCTTGTCCGTCTTTCGGTGCTGTGACTGTCCCACTCTCGTATCATGTTCAATCGTGTGCAAGATATGGAATGCTGTTGCCATTATGGGAAACTTGAGATGATGCAGCTCTTTAACATTGTGGGGAGGGAGCATCATGGAATCCGAAAACTTTCCAGCAATAGAATTGTTTCTTTAATGGATCGAGACCTTCGCCATTCACGTTGGGCGACAGTGAGTATATGTCACCGGAATTCATGAAGGGATTTAATATAGTAGTTCCATTCGTGCCCCGACCTTGTGTGCCGTGTTTTTCAAATCTGACGTTTGATATCCATGGTGAAATTACGGAATCTCTCTCTCTCGTTCTACGATATCACACTGGGTAGATATGCCGCTTTCCTCTTTCAAACATTGCCTCAACTCACTAGTGATACAGATGTGTTCTTCCTCTCCGATGCGTTGCCCCAACTTCAACGTTTGATGTCATTCACCAGTGATTGGCACATCATCCTCAATGCTCCTAGCTGGCTCAATTGCCGAAATTCGGCATTTTTGCCCACTCCAAAGCACAAAGGATTTTCCACAAGTCTAGTCAACTTTGTCGCTCACTCCATTCTCTGCTCTAGAAAGGGCACACATGTCCATGCCATATAGCTCTGCTTCTGCTGCGTTTGCGGTCGCGGGGATGAAGAATCTAAGCTGCACATCTTAGATGATGCATCGGACAACATATTTCGATTCCTCTTCCAGACAATCCCCGACCACCGTGATAACCTTGAGACTTTAGCTGCATGTCTCCCTCGTTTGAGTCCCTCATTTTACGATATGAACCAATTCACTGCCCCGTCTATAACCTTTTCTCTTCGCACATACCCGCCACTTATTATCTCAAACCAAGAACTCATAGATTTCGCTAAACGGCATTCCCACTTACGGAATTAAAGTTGACTCATTATGTTCTTGATACGAAAGTCCGCCCCATTTCGATCGATGTAGTCCCATCAATCCTTGTTGCATGTCCGTAACTTGGGGAGCTAGTTCTTTCGTCCGAATCCCCTCATCGACCTCCTTTGAACAGAACCCTTTTAAAGGAACTTTCTTTCCCTACTTCTCCTATAACAGACTAGGCTGGTAACCTGCCTAATAACAGACCATTTCGAACTTCCCACCTTCCTCTATTCCATCGGAGGATATTGCCCTCAGATCTATGCTGGGTATTTGATTTGGAAATGAACCATCGAAGCGACTCCGTCGGCACTGGAAAAGGTGATTGGCCATTTGGTGGTTTTGTAGACAGGTAACCAGCCTATATTGGAATGTTCACGTACTACGGAACTGAGCGACATTTCGCTAGCGTAAACCGCCATTATTCCAATAGCATTTATAAGCATTTCGTTTTAGCCGGAAGGCACCATGGCCTGTATGGGAGGCCCAAAGGTTACGTTGAAGCGGAGCTGTGCCTAGCCTGATACTCGCGCTCGCCCTCAATGACTCCTCCCAGTTGGAGTAGTATGTCGGTCCCAGTGATCAAATGACCGTTCAGTGCCAGGGACCTACTTGAGCACGAGCGAGCCCCCTCATTGTCAGATCTGCGCGCGCCCCTTGCTAGACGTCTAGGTTCCATATCATTGTTGCAACTGAAAGTCCTTGAAAGGCCACTGGGTGTACAGGGAGTGATGCAATGATGATTGCTTACGGGACTGGATGTATGTGAGACGGCAGTGAGTGGTTCTCTCTGGATCAGGGACGGCGGGCACCATCACAACCGAACATGCAAAACGGAGTCCCTCTTGTGGAAGCTGGGCTTATACAAGCATAGGGGCGTCGGGCATCTCCCTCACTCGATATCTATCTATCTGGTAATGAATATGCATGACTGTAGCGTTTAGTTGAAGAACCAAGTCACAGCCGGTCGACTCTTCAGACGAGACACTAGTTCCCGAACAGTTGATTGGGTGTGGACTGTATATTTATTTGCTGGAAACACACGAAGCGGGCAGCGGAGATTTCGGAATTCCGGGTTCTCGAGTCCGAGACAGTAATCTTGTTGCACGTACCTCTATGGCCGTCTTCAGTAACGCCTGGCAGATACACAAGCGAGGCTCACGGTTGGAGCACGGAAGTCGGCAAAAATTAAATCGATGAGATTCAGTTCATGTCCTCAAACCCACGATGGTTTTAACGTCATTAGCGCTCAATCTCCATACAATACCCGAACCACTATAAAATTCATCTGCATCCTCTTCCTTGAAATTCGCGAAGAAACCATTCAATTCCCGGTATGGAATGAAAGAGATGAACTCACCTCATCTAGGTTCAAAATTGTCGAGATCTGTTGGAGTCGTTGGAACTTTTCCCGGCCGTCACCGAACTCTGCCAGAGTGCTTAGATAGCCTGATACGGAACGGAGATCACGATCGAAGCGGAGAGCCCCCAACTGTGCCAGCCGGTAATTGCCCATGTTTAGACGGACAACGATAAAGATTAGGGTACAAACCTCCGAAAATCTCATGGTTAATATCTGTTTTTCCCAATGGCGAGTAAGGACTTCTACAGTGAGGAGGAAGAATTGATGGTAATTCCCTCCCGTCAATGTGTCCTAAGGAACAATTTTTCCCCCCATAATGCGGAATCTGGAAAAAAACTTACCTGGAAGCCATCAAGTAAAGCGCCCCATAGTCTGGCAAAGCGTTTCCGAACCACATCATTGTATTCTGCAGCAGTATGTGCGTCCTGGTCAAGGTTGTATGAAACGTCTTTGTAAATGTCGGCAACGAATTGGCGTAATTTGGGTCGGATGAGTTGGTTGAACAGCTGCTCAATTCCAGCCTGAATATCGGTTGGGAGGTGTCAGTCCTGATGTGACGTCCAACACAGAGTATGCATACATGGAGAACAGATTTGAACGTCCCGGTTATGCCAAGGAGGGATGACACTGTTTTCTGAGCAGTTTCTACCTCAATGTCAAGATAGCTTTGGGTGATGAGTGTAGATGAAATAAGGTTCCGAACAAGCGTCTCTGTATGACTCGTGGATATTGATAAGTCATTTAACAGAATCTACAATATTTGACGATCAGAAAGAGTAAAACGAGAATGGGACAAATTGCCCACCATGAACGCAATTCGGTTTTCTTTCTCCGCTTTCTCGGTCTTCACTGAAGTGGACCCCGGCTTGCTGGTGTAAACTTCATCCATTTTTGTTTTGATTATTGCCGAATAGTCCCTTTCCAGAGTCGCTTTCACCATCAACAATAAATCCTTCAGATGACTCAACGTCCCTAAACTTATCATTCTGGTCAGAACCGCTTTGAGGACGTAGAAAACGTCATCCGGTGTCGTGTTCTGTGGAGGGGTGGCCGAAGAGTCGATGGCAGAAAGACGATGTGATTTGTCAATGATGGCACGGAGATACCAGGATTCGAGCGGGAGATAATAAGTTGACACGATTTTATCGAAAATGGAGGCAGATTTTGTAGCTTGAAGGACGGTTAGAATATCAGATGATGTAACACTAGACCTCGAGCCGTTTTTATCGGAGGGAGATTGCGCCTCCGTGTCCTTTCACAGATGTAAGGAGAGGGTCGGACACAAAGATGAATTATGGACTCACTTTGAGACGCTCATAAAGGAAATGATGGAAAAGGCTCCACCGTCCAACCATGCCGGACAGTTCGGATAGGAATTGGTCAATTTCACGTGGATCAGCAGATTCGACCTCTATTGTCGCAGCCACCTGCCTTCTTTGAGCGCCAGTGACGAGGCTGGGGAAGTGTATATTCATTGTATCTTGAAGCTATGCAGTGAACATCCGTCAGTATATTCCATGTCCATCGCTGAGATCGAACGGGGACGAGCCTTCCTTCTGGCTTGTCGGTCTTCCTCCCAGTTTTCAACCAACCCCACAACGGCTCTATCAGACTCCCCCAGAAGTCGCTCAATGACTGATCGCATCTTGCTGTCTCCGTAGTATTTTTCGACTACAGGCTGGTGCTGAGAAACAATAATGGCAATGCTTTCGAACAGCGAAGTGAGGGAAGAGACATAATGCATGGGCGAAGAAGCTGGTCGGAAAGATGTTTGACTATGTCATTGGCAAGAAAAGCATAGACTGACTCTTTCCCGATGATATCGGTCTGCTCCTCACCAGGTCGACTACAAAATCTGAATATGCCGCTAGGCCCTCTTTTTCCCAACCAATAGTAGGAAATAGTTTAAAGAACCGAGTTATCCCGGCTGAATCTCTGGCCGCAACGGCTCGCTCAAAGTTATCCCGGAAAGTGTGCAGGAGATAGTTCCGCGCTTCCGACAATGTCTCTATCGGAGGAAGATGCGATTCGGCACTCGGCTACTGAGACCACATTATCAACCTCGGAAAAGATCAAGAACCAAAGGGACTTACCACAGTCGCATCTGTGAAACGGCCACAGATAATGTCTTCGGGTATAGACATGGCCCGCGAACAGTGTCTTGAGGCGGATTCCCAATCTCTGGACTCCATAGCGGAGCGGAGATAGTCCAAGGAAGACTGGGCGCAAAATAGTAAGCGATGAAAGCGCAATTTGACGAATGAGGCCAACTTTCAGATCCAGAACTAGCCCTACACGCTCCAAAGCCTCACGTATCCTTCTCATTTCTTCGTCGAGGGCTTGCACTTTGCCTCTTACCCGTTCAGCAGTCTTGGCGGTAACCCCCACTTTTTCGGAAACATTGACGGCCTCGACACGAAGGCCATGGATCTGCGGCTTCAACGAGCTCAGGCGAGCCAAAGACATCTTCAGCGGCTCTCGAGCTTCTAGCAAAGCAGAGAGACCAGAAGAGAGCGCCGACTCTTCCGATTGTATTCTAGAGAGCGCAGAGAGCAGTTCTGGAAGAGTTCTGAGTTCACGGGCTACGAGGCGAGAACCACCAGTAGCTAGTTCCGCCTCCATTTCAGCTTTCTGTGCAGTCCTTTCAGTCGCGTCCCCGGCGCAAACATATGTCTACAATCCATCAAAATACCAAAAACTGAATCACAGTCCCTTGTTACCGTTTGTAGAGGAAATATTCGTTTCGTTTCTTTCCATCGTGTCTCCGAGCGTGCACTACAAAGAGCATTCACCCTCTGCTCACAGATCGTGCCTTTTCTTTCGTTCCTTTATTTTGCATTTAAGGACAGGTGTCTCACTTGACCCGTTCTGGTCCGGATGTCCGTCTTTCGCAAGCCATCGCTCCAAGTCTCGCCTCCAGACGAGCCATCTTTCCTCCCATCAGCCGAAAAAGATCAGAGTTGGATAAGTCGAACCTTAAAACGCGCTTCTTCCTCCAATAATCAAAATCCGCCTGCTCATGACCACCTCAGTGCTCGCGACCTCGCAACACGAAACGCGAGTGCTTCTTCGTTGTCCAGCTTAGCCGTTGCAGGTGGGGCAGATTTTCAACCGCCCCCAACGCCTCGCGCTCCTGGCACTATCAGCAGTAAACACACCCCTCGCAGTCACCGAGAGAGCACCACGAGCTCTGCTTTCCTTTCTGTTTCGCCAGCACATGGGCCACCGAACTCAAGTCCAACACTGCCTTTGGCGAGTCTATATCTTGTGTCAGGCCTTCCCAAGTCTCCGCAAACGTGGACCCTCGCCGATACCGATTCAATTCAGGGTGTACATCATTGCGAAGGTAATTTTTCCATGTGCTTCCATGCATGATGATATTCCGAACTTAATAAGAAATGGAATGACCTACAGGCGCTGTAGGACGCTTCTGGCGCGCAGAAGTTCTGGGAAGTAGCGTTACCCCTGGACTTGGGGGAAAGAAGAAACGCCGCGGGAAAGGGGTGGGCGAAGATGGGACAAGACGTCTTGGGATGCTCACTAAAACAGATCTTGGCAAAATGCTCTCTAAATCTCTCAAACTATCTTTTACCCGTGAGGTTGAGATCATTGCCAGTACCCTTCAGCCACCTTCCACGGTCCATACGTTCACCTTTCAGCTCCCTGGATCGTCGGACGAGCCCTCCACGACGAGCAATGGAATCCTCCGTACTTCCATGTTAAGCACCACTACCAACGGGGAGCGTTCAATGCACGGAAATAGTCCGTACCTAGATCCTGCTTTTCCCCGACCGTCTTCAACCTACCTTGGCCCCTCAAATACCTTTACATCAGCAGCAGCGGCTTCGGACGCATCTTCTAGTGCAATAACTTACTATGGTGTCTGCCTTACTGTTTGGTCGCACGCAGATGAGGACCGTTCCGCCGCAATCCGAAAAACTCTCGAAGAGGCTGCGCGACACAGAAGTGGCCCGGGGGGGCCAGGTCACCGAAAGTATCCAGTGTGTCAACAGACACAGAAGCAGGGGGGAAAGGCAGCGGTGGAAGGAGGAAAAAGCCGAATCCATGGAGCGCCACTGAGGCCGAAGACAGTGAGCTTGGCAGCGATATTGATGGCATCACAGGTCTGGCCGCGCCAGGGGAGAATCCTGGGGCTTCAACACTGTTCTTGCCTCCTAACACAGTGTTCTGGCTACCTTATGCGCTGAGTGGGTATAACTATTGTTGTCGACGTGAACCAATCACCAATGGAACTTGATTTCAAGCGCTTGTGTCAAGGCATCCCATCTATGATTTGATGAGAGATTATCTTACTCTCTCATGGGCGCGCTTCAGCAAAGACGTCCAATCACATACTCTGTGTGTTGCCTTCCTCATTCCTCCTTGGCGGAATATTCACATCCCGTTTCAGTCAGATTTCCAAAATATTAGAGTATCCTGCCCCCGGGCGGGCGAGATGGTTAAGATAGATGCTGGTGTCGCAGGCGAGACACTGGAAGTTGTATGTCGATTCCCTGGAGGACTGGATTTTGGAAGGGGATTGGTTGACGTCAATGTAACAGATCTTTTATTCTTGGCCACGCTGAACAGCTGACATGCTTCCATAAGTTCACTATGTGGCCCTTGTTTCGGTGCTTAAACCTGGATAATATCCTTACCATCTGCGAGGTGTGTTCTTTGTTTTGCATTGGTGCTACTTATTCATTTTGTTTCTTGCCTTCAGCTGGCCCTGGCTCCAACCGGGCGTATACTGTTCCTTTCTAGACACTTAGCTATGCTTGGTGTACGTTTGCGTTTCCCAGCGAGTTTAAGAACGTCATTCACATCTACTCTCAGATTGCTGTCTGCACTATCAAATACTTGTGCGAATTACGGGGATGGAATGGTGTTTCAATGCCCACAGTGTATGTTATCACCATTTTTCACCAGCATCCCAAGATTCAGCTGTAATGCTTGATAACCCGCTATGCAGGCACGCTCGTGATGCGAAAATCTACCTTGAGGCATGTTCAAATGCATTGGTTAGAGCGTACAATTAATATCCCAACTATCTAGGATCCTGGCCCATGGATCATTGGCATGCCGACTGAAACCCGGTACATTACTACCATCTTACCTGAAGTCTGTGTTTGCGATCTGTGAGTTATGTAATTGGATCAATGTGGGTTGGGGTTCCTCATAATGCTCTGCACAACAGAGATATCAATTACGTGTAAGTTCATCAGTAGGGACTTTTTCACTGACATTGACAATGACTGTGCCGTTCGCAGCAATTGCTCAGCTCCTCCTCTGGGTGTCGTTTCAGTGAGGGCTCAGCGTGACAAGTCCCGTCGCACACTCATGGCGGCTTTCAATTCCTACTTCCACCCGGACCACTCTATTCCCAGGTAGCTGACACTCAATCATACGTTTAAGTATCCAACATCGCCTCATCCGTGTTCTCTAGTGAATTTAAAGAGGCATTTCCGGCTGGGCGATTCCGCCCCCTTTGCAAGATCACCACGAAGAAAGGCAATACCTCAACGCCTGTCGCCGAGATCATTCGTGCGCCCGACTGGTGGCACCAGACCAGAGTGGTGCAAGCCTTCGATGCGGTCCTTCGAGACAAGGTGAGACGGGAGGTACTTCGACCACGCACTTAGGACTCAAGCCTGTTCATCGCCCTCAGTATAAGAAGCCCAGCTTGTTTAAGCGTTTAATGATGCTGGGCCAAGTCAAACCTCCGAGCAGTCTCACTCCTGCAGAACGCTTTATTCAGTCTTCCATCCGCAAACGTGCATCAGCATTCGTCGACGCTCGCGACGATCTTGAGACGAAGATTGGTCGTCTCTCACGGCGGCTCAACTTCCTCATGACAGAGTCTGAGCTCTGGAGGCAAAAATTTGTTAGCTTTGAAGAGTATGCTGAGGCTTTAAGCTCAGAAGCCGCAGAGCTGCGTGCGAAAATTAATAAGGAGCAAAGAGAGAGCAAACGGTTGAGTGCTCAGGTAACCATTACTTCCCAGGAAAAGGAAGTGCTGAAGCAGAGTAGGCATCTATTCCGTCGTCCCGTCGAGTTTAGACTTCTTACATCACATTCTATTGCAGAGTTGGCTCAAACTGAGGCTGAGCACAACCAGGCTCTGATAGAGCTGGAGCGTATGCGTGAGGAAATGGAGGAAATGGAACGCGAACGTTCGCAAATGATTGCTGAGGTCGAGGCACAAATTGAGCGAGCTCTCGTGTCCATCGCCTTCAGTGACGGCAACTCCGATCTTTCCGACCTGGTCATATCGCGCCCTGGTTCAGCTATGTCCTCCCATCGTTCCGATTCTCGTCCGAGCTCAAGGAATGGTGGAGGGCCAGAAACGGGGAGCAGCCACAACCACACCCTTCGCTCGTTCGGCACTGCGACGACACTCGCGGAAGAACAAGCTATGGCGCTTGTTGAATCGCATCCCAATGGTGGCGAATCCACTGTGACTATAGGGCCTGTTAGGGAGGTGACCGACAAGAGATCTCCCACAGCTCTCTCCGAGAAGGCTCTGAGAAGGTTCTCGGTGACGAAACGGGACCACAGTGATGCGCTTGGTGGGATGGATAGAAGCATTTCAGAGCGTAGTGACGCCGTTGCTCAGAGAATGCTCCAGATTCAGCGCAAGGTGCAGTTTTCACCACAGCTAATGTCATCATTAGATGCTGACCTGCTCATATCAGCTGGATGCTGTTCGAGAAGCTAAGTACTATCGCACCGAGTCTGTCTCTAGTGCAAGGACAAGCTTAGAGGAGAGCGGTTCGCAAAAGGGCCCCGTTAGCAGGGCTTCTCGTGTCAGGTCTCCGCTTCTTCAACGCGCGTCGTCGATCAAGGAGTCGCCTGCCGAAACTCCGATCCAGTCCACGCCAAAGCTGGTTCAGCAAGAAAAGCCTGCTTCTCCAGTTAATCCCAGCACACCCCAGCCACCTATCGCCCCTAATGTCGATACCACCCCCCGTATGAGCGTTAGTTTGGCGAATGGTACAAAACACATCAGAGGATCGGCGTCTGTCTCACGCAAGCGGGTTTCAGTGCCCCCTTCATCCTATGCCTTCACAACAGATGACTCAGATGACTACCAAAGTGCCCTGGACCACTCAACGTATGAGTCTGATGGTGTCGACGAGGATAATGGCTCGCCCACCCAAGTTGTACCCGAGGATTATAGTAAAGGAGTCCCTGGTGCATATGCAGACGAAACCCCTCGTGAATCTTTGGAACGCGGGACCAAGGTTTTGGAGGAACAGCATTCCCAGCAGAACCTCAAAGCCGGATTTTTAGGGACCCGTGCTAGAGCATCGAGCGTTGCCACAAGTGCCGCTACCGAGAGGCCGAGGTTTTGACTTAGAGGGAACGTATCAACCTTTTCAATTCCAATTCACAGCTCTTCTTACAGTGATTCGAACCAATAATTATTATGTATTCGTTTTAAACACTTTATTTTTTGTATATACTCTGGGTCCACCTTCGTCTTATGCTAATTTCTAGGTTTCATTGTAATTGTGGTCCCTCACTCGTGGCCAACGACAAAGTCCCTCCAGAGTCTCAGCTTAGGAAGCGAACTTGTTACTTGTTATGCCCTATCCGTGCGCGTGCATTGCGGCGCTGGCTTTGTGGGTGGTTCGCTCGTCAGTGAATCCACACGGGCAAGTCAGGGGTAGCTCCGGGATATCAGATATTTAGTACCGTCCTTTGCCAGTGGAGCACACAGGGCGGGGGCGCAGCTGAAGCATACATATAGGGCGCTCGACCCGGATACAGATAGACACAAGGTAAATAAGCACAAAGACCAAGTTTTGAGTGGCGAGTGTCAGGGACAAATAAACAATCGGACTATGAACAATGGGCAATCCTTTGATTTGTCAAATCACGTGGGACAATTTTGTTACTGTAATCGCTACCCAAATATAATCACACGCTTTGAGAGTCGGGCTTCCCGCGTCCACTTGGCCAGTCATGGCGTCGCTCTTTAGGCGTGCGGGCTCCGCTTCGGATGATGAGGGCCCACGTCAGAGGAAATCGGTACGCGTTTTGCGTTTCATCGAGCATGTTCGGCTACCTCTGATCACTTTCTTCAGCTCGCTTCCTCGAAGGAAATTGGTGACCGATTAGCTCGTATACTACGCTCGACACGTTCCCACTCGCATCTCGAATCCACTCCAGCGCTACCCCCTCTTGAGATGCCTCCGGATACTCTTGACCTTACTAGTGATTGGTCACCCAGTAGATCACCTCCTACAACCTCTCCTTTCAGTGCCTCCCCACGATTTCAGGCAGTTGTTCCCACAAGTCCACTTGAGGATTCTGCGCTTTCACACTCCCCTCCTTTTCAATCCCCGTTATCAACTAGTTTTACATCAGACATGGAGTTATCAAAACACGCCCCCTCTTCTGTTACGAAGTCTCTCCCCACCATTTCCATTGAATCAACATCGCACAATGTCACTCGCAGGCAATCCAAGATTGGATGGTCTACTTCAATCGCTGAAAGGCTACGTTCCTTGCCCTCCAAACCTGTCCCCACTGGTTACATGAGTACGACCGATGGCATGGATACGGAGACGGAATGGGATGATGCCGCGTTCTTTTCTAGTCACTCGCAGCCGCGTCTACTCGACATATCTTCTGATCATTTGTTTTCGTCCGAAGATGACAGAGTACAACCTCGGACCTGGACTGCCGCTGAGAAGGGCAAAGGCCGTGCAGAACCCTTGGGGTTCCCAAGTACTCGTCCACACACCGCATCCAATGCCAGTTCTGCGTCCTCCGGGGCTCCACCCTCGAGCTTTCTTCCTGGGAGCACCACCCCACCACCGCCGGTCCCACCGCTTCCCCCACAATTTCAGTCAAGTGCGGCAGTTAAAGACCAAACGAAGACCTTATTCGTAGACACGAAGCGAACTTCACTTGAGGAAATACCTCAAGGGGAGGATTTTGTTATCGCGATTGTTGGCCCACCGAAGTGCGGGAAGAGTCAGTTCGTCTGGAAAGGGCTCAAATGTTGGGGCCTGGAGTATGAACCAGCAGCCACGCAGTTTGGAGCAACAACTAGTGCGTATTAGGTTGCCCCATCATCTAGCTTTTTTAACCCGATATTTCAAACCATAGCTCTTACTCGCAAAGCATGGATAGTGGCGAAGCGGCAAGAATCCGAACTTCGGACTCGCTTCCGGGGAGTTTTCCTGGAGGTGGACTCCCAACAGCTTGTCAGACCGGACACGCGGGAAGCGATCGAACACGATACCGGGCAGTGGGCTTGGCCCGAACCGCTTTCAAAGATTGACGCAGTGGTGATATGCTACGATGGTAGCGATATTGATAGTTATCGTGAGATTGTCGATCTCTGCGGTGAGTTGGGATGTTGCCTATCAGTTTGTGGTGTGGACACTCAGGCTCCTTGACGATTCTTAGAAGCGTATCATCGCTTGCAAATTCCGGCCGTACAAGTTCATCTCAAGTCGGATTTGCCGTTCCAGGTGAACCCTTACCTATCTCATCGTTGTGCCAACCATTATTCCACGGGATTAGCGAAGGTGTCAACAGAGACCGAAGAGGGTAAGCAACGATGCCGTGACGTCTTTCAATGGCTCTTCAAGTGCATACTCAAACAAAGCGAGTAAATCCCCTTGATCTCTGCAGCGCTATCTAATGTCCCCCCTCTCTTCCTTACCAGGAGAAGGCCGATTGCCGTATGGAAACAGCGAGTATTGGAGAAATCCTGCATCTCCTGAAATGCTCTCTCCAAGAACGTGGGAGTTTGCCGAGCATGAACCTCCCTCGCCTCCTGCCGCTCATCTCCCTTCGCTTCCACCCTCTCGTACTCACACGCCGACAAATGACGCCTCGATCCGTTTAAGTGGCGAGAAGGAGAACACTCTCGATGCAATGCCCGCGGCACCTCCAAATCAGTTTCCTGAGCTAGTTGGTCCTGAGCCGAAGAAAACTGTCCCTAGTGCTTACATGGGTAGACGGCCAAGTGTGGTTCGATTCACTGGTGTTGATGAGGACGATTTGGAGAGGCCTTTGACACCTCCCGATTTTAACCGCGTTGCAACCCCCCCTGTGGTCACTTCTGGTACCGATACCACTCCTAAGATTACTGTGGTCGACGAGGCGCCCTCGGGCGATGAAGTAAGTAAGCCACTGAAGCAGAAGCCACTGTTGCCGCCCCCACCAGAATTGTCCCCTGTTGACAAGGCAATCCGTGACGCTCAATTGGCAAAGTGCGTAAGCTAGCTATTCTTTTCTTTGCCACTGACAGCGCTCCCGGGATAGGAAGCGAAATAATCCCCAGTTGTTTGGTACTTTTGATACGATTATCAACAAGCTTATTCATGTTTGTGTGACACTTGACAGTTAGTTCCGTTTCTAGCCACGTTGTGACCACAGCGTTGATTGAATTTGTCTAGATACTGAATTTATCAACACTTTCCTCATCACTTATCGACAATTTGCTACCCCGCGTAAAGTTCTTGCGGCCCTTCGCAAGAGGTTGGCAGTCCTCGCCCTTGAACAAGTGGAAATACCACTGGCACATTTCACTGAGCTGAAGTCAGTTTGACAACATCCATTTGAGCCGGTCGACCTGATGTTCGTCTTTTCAGAATTGCGGGTTTCATTGAACGATGGCTCAACGAGCACCCAAACGACTTCTCCAGCAAACGCGCAAATCTTGAGCTCATGACAATCCTTCGAATGATGGTTAAGCGGACGCATTTGTTACATTATGCAACCGATTTGCTCCCCGTTGCGAAGCGTGTCGCAAGGATAGAAGATGACCCGGATGCGGCGTGGACCATTGCAGAATCAGAGGAAGAAACTATGACTGAGGCAGAGGGACCTCGCAAAGCTGGACGTCATGTCAAGAAGAAGAGGTCGACAAGGCAGAAGGCCCATGGTATCCGAGTAGCCGTCTCTACTACTACGACAGTGAGGGAAGTTGACGAGTCGGGACCCGCTGAGACCACGGCACAGCGAGGCGATGGGTCAAAGGCACAGTTGCCTGTGCCGCCCACGTCTCCTACGGAAGACCGCAAAATTGCGGTTACGATCTTACCTTCGTCTCTGACGAATCAGAAGGTACCAAAGCGCAGTCGATCGACGCTAGCACTTTCGTACCTAGACTCTTTCCGGTCTCCATCGAGGAAGACGATCAACCCGCTGCCGTTGGATGCTGACCCTAAGACTATGCTCAGGGAATTGAATAAAGCTGTGGACATTTTTCTGAAGATGAGTTCTCCAGAGGTTGCGGAGCAGATTACGAGGGACCTTCTACCGATTTACCTTTCAGTTACCGTGGGCGACCTGTCATTCCAGCTTAACGAGTGGGGTGCTAACATTTTCCCCCAGCCCCGGGACTGGTTGCGGCACGTTTACAGGTCACAACGAAAAGAAGAAGTTGTTCAACCCACTGTTCTCGAAAAAATTGCGTCTGCCGTCGCTCACAGGTTCTACTATTGGTTCGCTATTATTAACCTAAATAAATTTTTAGTACGCACTGACACCTGCCTAATCCCAGGGTACTCTCGATGATCATTGCCCCTGATGGCTATAACAAGCGTGCCAAAGTGGCAGAACACTTCATTCATGTTGCCGACGCACTTCGCAAGCACAACAATTACTTTTCTCTTCACTTTGTCATCAATGCAATTCGACAGGCTGTCCCTGATCAGGGAGTTTTGTACCAGAAGTTGGTGGACGTGGAGGAATCGCCATGGAAGCGCTTCCTTTCGATGGAAGTACTTGTTTCAGCTTTTGGAGGGTCGAAAGCGTATAAGCTTGCACTTCAAAATTCGTCGGGCCCAGTTCTTGTGGACCTGTGAGTTTTCTCTGAATACTTCAGGATCATCCGTCTGACGAAAATTGTGCTAAGGTCATCGCATACCAAGTGGGCAGCTGGAGTTACTGAGAACATGTCAGCGTACAAGCCTGACAACAAGGCTAAGATAAACTGGTCCAAATATGAGTCTCAGGCCAAGATTATCCGAGCAGTCGTGGCGTACCAGAAACGCTTTGATACTTGCGATAGTCATGCCTTCCCTGAACGGTCACTTATCAGGCACGTATTGGATGACACTCCAATTTTGCCTCGTGAGGTATGTATTCTAGATCTCAAGCAGTTAATGATGCTGACTATGATCATGGCAGGTCATCATGAGGCGGATCCTACCAAAGACTCCAGAAGACGGCAGCGAGCATCCAACGTCCCACAAGTTCAGGAAATTCCTTGGCCTTCACGAACCCACCGACTCGCCTTCAGCTTAGCGCACCGCTACCTGCGTGCACCCCACACTTTGTCTCTGCTGCACTCATCCTCGTCTTTCCAAATTGATTTGCGTTCCGCGCTACACACCCACTTGGCAACCCCCTACGTTTGTTTGATTTATGATTCTATTTTCGTAAACTCCAGTATACCCATTGTAGCTCCTCCCTCGTGTTTCCCCTGTGCAGTCCAACTTGTTTTCTCCCTTCGTGTCTCCGTACCATTACATTTGTGGCTGATGATGTCTCCTGTTTCAACATGTATCTAACCATCTAAGGACAACAACTCGTGTACAGACCATTTGTGAGTGCACTAATACATTCACTGGAATGGTTGCTTTGCAACCATGACCACCTTGGATACCCAGTATCTAGGCCTCTCAGGATGTTTGAAGAGGCCTTGTATGTGATCGTTGAAAGAGGGTGGCCAAACTCTGCTTTCTCCACTCAACTTTGCTATCCTTGATCCTAAAACTCCATGGTGGGTTCTCCGGGATTTCTGCAAGGTCTGGGCCCAGTGTCCACTACCCAGTTGTTGTGAGCTAGACAGTTGCCCTTATTCCTACTGTTGGAATTGCACTGACCAGTGTCAGGGACGCGTCCGGGGTCGAGAGGGCCCGGGGGTAATATCCGGCACTGAGGCCGTCGCGGGGTGTGGAGCGGGTGTGCGTACTGGCAGGCCCGATCCGGGACAGTGGTCCCTGGCCACTCAGACTGAAGTGGAGAATGTGTTATTATTATTAAAGGGGAAAACTATACTACTTACCTGAAGTGGAGAATGTGAGAAGAAGGTTACTTCTTCGGTTCCCACTTCAGGTACATTTATGTACATGCGGCTTGAGTCACATGACAGGTGCCACGTCATCCTCGGAGGCAGCCGCAGGCATCCGGGTGTCCCCGTGGGGGATCCTGAGAGCGTCCGCTACATGCGCGTGTGCTGGGCACAGCAGGAAGCCGTCCGGGGTGTGTGGGCCAGACGGGTCAATAGTACATCGATACAAAGGAAGGTGGTCCGTGTAGATAGAAAGAAATAAACAGGAAGAGGAAGATGAGAAGAATGAAATAAAGAAAGGGGAAAGAAAAGGAAAAAGAAAGGGGAGGAGAGGGAGGAAGGAGGGGGGAGGGGGATAGACAGCGGGGAGCGGGTGTGGTGTGGCTGGGTGGGCCCGGGTGGGCCCGGGTCAGGCAGGTGTGCCCTGACAACCAGTTGATGGTCAACTCCTTATATACATGAAAAACATGTGAGATGAAACAAGAGAAATGGACTAGACATCTAAGTCATACAGGTAGTTGCAAAGCTACAGGGTGATGACCTTGGGGGAGTCAGAGGGGATTGTGGAAACCGGAGGCTCTGAGGTTAGTGAGGAAGGAGTGGAGGCAATCCGGAAGGACTGGAGGTGATGGAAGGTGATGGCCATGGATGGATATGACACCTCTGCTGTACTCACTGCCAGTACTGAAAGGTTTTGCTTACTTGTTTGGGGATGTAACATTCCGTTCCCCTGTTTGCCTCAGGCCTCAGATATTCCATCTAAATATAAGCTTTAATGTGCTGTATGTTCAATGGGGTAGAGGTAAAAGGCTACTGGGCCTTTACAACTACTTTGAGGTATATATATGTAAATTACATATCTCTGTTAGAACCGGCGGATTTGGATGACTCCGGAGTGGAATCGGAGACTTAGCATGGAAGGACCTCAGCCTCAGCAACTCAGGCGGAGTGCTGTGCCATTGCTGGTTGTCCTGGGGGTCCCTAATTTCGGATCTAGCAGAGGGAAAGTCTCTTGGGGGGAATTCAGGTCGATTTCGGACTGAGGTTACAAGTTACTAAGTACATTGTATATAAGGAGGGGTCCGGAATCAAAAGGAGTGAGGGTAGGACAAAAGGAGACAAAGGGAGATGGAAAGAGGAACAACACTGAGGGTCAAGGGTTTGACTCAATGGTGTTTCTCAAAGGAGGAATGAAGGGCCAAGACCCAAGGAGGAAGGAAGGAGGTTGGGAGTGGGGAATGGCTAGCTGACTGAATAGAAAGGAAGCAGCAGCCCAAATAGGAATGAGGGAGTACAGCGGAATTGAATAGGACAATGCAATAGTTGCAAGGTCCGAGGTAAGTCCGGAAAGTCCGAACTCGGAAGTTAAACTCCGGAATATTGGCAAAGGTAATTAAATGGAATGAGCTAACCAATACAATGGGTATAAGTGGAGGTGGGGTCAAAGTCCAAGGTCGGAGCTAAGACTGGAGGTTCTGGAGATGGAGACGCAAACAGGATTCCGGAGCAGAGGTCCAGAGTCGGGAGCATAGGTTTTGCATACTCGTCTGGAAGGTGTCGTGGTTGGGGTTGGACCTGGAATGTTCTGGAGTTGGACTGAAGGTGGTGTCCGAGCCGGAGGTGGGATAACCTCTTGGGAGTCAGCAAGGAGAAGGTGACGGAAGGGAAGTAGGGCTCCAGAAGTCGGAGTTCGGAGTTCCGGGAGCCCGGAGCAGAGGTCAGGATTGCATGGATATGACAATCTCAGCACAAATAAATAGAGAAGTAACAGCATCACTATAATGGGAATTATAGCAATACAACATAGTATAAATATCACTATAATTGAGATTATAGTTAATCATCAGCAAAAGTCCGTTATGCTCCAGAGCATCAAGAGCAACTGGAGCATGTGGGAGACAAAACAGCAGATTGGGCACTCCTGGAGCCAATAGTGTTCTCCTGGGAGGGGGTTCAGGAGCAGCTGGGAGTGGTGAGGAGTATGCAATGTGCCAGGAGCAGTGGGAGGAAAATTTTGGTCTCTAAAAAGTTGAAAAAAAAAATTTAGGGAAAAAAATCAAATAAAATTCAGGAACTATAGTGTCTTTAAAGTGCTTTCAGGACATATAATTATTTGCGAAATTGAGGAAGAAATGATGGAGAAAAATGGAAAATACTTTTGGAGACCCAAGAAATAATGAGAACTGAATTGATGGGGAAGTCTGAAAATTGAGTAGGAAAGTGAGGGGAAGCCTTGTAGCATTGTTATTTTCTGCTGTTCTGATTTTTCCTGATTGTTCTTGGTCTCACTCCCAGCTGCTCCTGGACCCTCCCAGGAGCTTTCAGGAGCTTCCAGGAGTATTGAGGAGCAGCTGGGAATGAGACCAAGAAGAATCAGGAAAAATCAGAACAGCAGAAAATAACAATGCTACAAGGCTTCCCCTCACTTTTCTATTCAATTTTCAGGCTTTCCCATCAATTCAGTTCTCATTATTTCTTGGGTCTCCGAAAGTATTTTCCATTTTTCTCCATCATTTCTTCCTCAATTTTGCAAATAATCATATATCCTGAAAGCACTTCAAAGGCACTACAGTTCCTGGATTTTTTTCCCTAATTTTTTTTTTTCAACTTGTTAGGAGTCCCTATTTTTCAAATTTTCCTCATTTCCCCCCCATATTCTGCAAGCCTGAAAGTGATTAAGTTGCCAGATTAATCATATATCAGGCCATAAATTTTGATTGTGTATTGGTGAGTCTCAGTGTCCTTGATATATAGTATAGTGTTTGATCTAAATGTTAAGCAGTGTCTTGTTGTGTTAGTCTTGTGGTAGGAGGTATTCATGGGGAATCTTCCCTCCTTTTTCCTTTTCATTTTCAAATGCTCCAGGAGCTCCCAGAAGCTTCTCACCCCTATACACTTTGAAGCATTTAAATTGTATCTACTGGATATGTTTGTGCACAAAGCAATGTTCCATGCCCTCCTGGGAGTGCCCTGGAGTACCTGGCCAACTCCAGAGGAAATGAGCGGTTCCTGGACCAGCCAATCTCCTCCTGATTCTCCCAGTGCTCTCCATACTCTGGAGCACTCAGGAGCATAACAATTTTTTGCTGATGATCCCTTACATAGTACACTCCCAGGAGTGCCAAGTTACTGTTGTGTCACGACCGACAAATCCCGGGGCTCCGTCAGCAGCAAACCCATGCCGATAGGCGAATCCGCTGACCTGAAACCCATCCTAACCAGCCCCCAACCCCATGTCTGGCCCCCTGCCTTACTGCGTGAGACTTGGCCAATAATCAGAACCTAGACCTGCCGGTATTCCGACCTTACCTCCAGTTCCTGAGCCCTTGGCGCTCCTGGCATTCAGTCATGCCTGCCTTGTCTCCATCTGAACCACACTCATCGCTTCCCGCTATGTGGTCACAGCCATGCCCCGCTTCCGTGCATTCCGCACCCTCTGCCCACTCCGCACCCTCTGCCCATCTCTGCACCTTCTGGCCACTTCTGGTTGCCCTTGACACCTCTGGTCAGGTCAACACTCCCACTCCCCTCTGTACCTCTGTTGGCCTTCATGCTGTCCTTGTGTGACAGTGCTGGCAGATCAACCTCTGTTCGCGGACTTGTGTCGGCACCGCACTGACCCCGCTTATTTGCGGACTTGTATCGGCGCCGCGCGCTGACCTCCGCTTTTCCTCTGGCCATTTGTCACTTGGCAGCTTATCATTCATTCCTTGCCGAGTGCCATTTATTGTTTGCTTCCCTGCCAATATTGGCATTTGATCCCCTCTTTATTGGCACTAGGTTATTGATCTCATTCAGTTATTCATCAATAACCCTTGCCACTTATTGTTTATTGATCTGTCCCTCGTTTCCAGTTCCCGGGCTCTTGTCCTTATTTAGTTTGACAATCCCCACTTATCTCCGCGCTGGACCGCGCCGGACTGACCGGCCTTTCTATATTCCCTCTTGCCTATTTATATACCTTGTAAATACTTTTGGGGACCTCAGTCTGAAATCAACTAGAGTACCCCCCTGTCTGGTCTGAGTCCCTCCTTCTGCAAAGGGGGCTTCCCCCCTCTGAGTCCATGCTCGCGGAGTCCGCGCTCCTCCTATAGGTCCGCTCTGCCCGCAAGTCTTGTTTGAAGTCCACTGTAAGTGTCAGTTTGTAAATACAGGATCTCCCCCAAACGTCAAGCTCAGGGCACAGCGCTCCACCTGAGTCACTGAGGCTGCGATCCCATTCTGCTAACTCTGAACAGCGCTTCCGGACGCGCCGCATAATTCCGCCCGCATATCCGCGTGTGCGCTCCAACAGACCTCTGCATCACCTCCGACCCCGACTCAGACAGAAACCCATTCCGTCTTCAACTCTGACATGTTGGCCAACCCACAGGTTATACATTCAGACACTCTTCCCCTTCCACTCTCCCTCCAATGGCTATGCAGCCACCTCCACCTGTGAGCAGAATGGCTCAGGTTGGGTTCCCTGGAACCCATTCCTGTAACACCAGCCCTGTTGTAAATCCGGAGTTCCATATATGGCAACCCGCTTCAGCGGTTCACTTGCAACCCAGATGTAAGGGATGGACAGGGATGGGATGATGCACACTTTGCATGCATTTCCTTTATTCTTTATTTCTTAATATTCCTTGTAATAAACAATGTATAACAGCTGTACATATATACATATATAGTGTCCAGGGTCAGGAAAAGGAGCTTAGCTCTTCTCCTCCCCCCCCTGTTGAATACTAGCTCCATACAGTCTAGCTCTTGACAGCCTGAGGATTGAGGAGTCACCAAGGCCAGCACCCCAACCGGCCTTACACTTTTTTAGACTCATTGGGCTAGTTTCACATGCCCAACTGACATGTGCATGTGCACCTGACATGCACTGCCATGCTCCTGACTTGCCTCTCTCTCATGATTTGCACTCTCATGGCACCTCTGGTCTACAACCAAGTTCTCTAAGTTGACCTCACATGTTTAATGTGTCTACACATGTTTCCACACATGTTTCTGGGGGTCACACATGAAATTTGCGTGCGCTTAGAAATTCGAGCTTGCGCATTTGTCAGGGACAGCTCAAGGGAGGTAGAGGTAGCAGCGTTGTAAGCGTGCTAGGGATGTAACCCAGCAGCAAACAAGAAAAGAAAAAAAGGGGGCAAAGAAAATCTTACTACTGGTAAGTGTCAGGGGACATAGCGTAAGCGGTTCTCTGTTACCCTATCGATATCGCGTAAGACTATATCACCGCATGTAGCCGCATCGGCCCTCATATATCGTAAATCCCTCACCTTCCCCTGATCCGACTCTGCCCCCTGATCCGAGTGTTCCTTCATCTCTATTCACTTCGTTTTCTATCGGATCATTGTTTAGTTCCTTTGATCCTATCTCTTCCGATTGATTGATGTCACTCGTGTATATAGCTCTATGTGCCGCTGAGGGTTGGAACCTCAGCTTTGTCTACAACTAGGTTTTCGGGCGATATTCGACTCGGACTGACGAGCGATCCCTGACAGTAAGGCCACACACGGTCCCGGTGCAAGTGCACGATACTAATAAACTCTTTTAAAACTCAGAACTCACCCTGGTCCTTCTTGGACAGTCGTCAGGGAGTCAGACTAAGCTCTTTAAACGTGTGGAAGGGTCGCTCAACACCACAGTCTTTGTAGCACAGATGAGGGGTCCAACAACTGTAAGTACAACGCAAACTGGGTGTATATATAGAAAAAAAAAGAGAAATCAAAACAAAAAAAACAAGTAAAATAGCCGATGGATGGTGGCGATGGAAACAGGAAGAATGTTGAGAGTTCGGCTAAGAAACAATAAGGCAAAAAAATGTCCACAAGGTAACAATAAAATCAATAATTGAGGCCCATAAGGTCAATATCAGCCATCAATCTCGCTTCTCCACCGCATATCCGTCATCCTAACTCCCGTCCCGTCCTTTCATCCTCCTCTCCTGATCCGTCGCTGTCCTTCAAGCTCAAAATCGTGTGAATTGGTGGAAAATTGGTGGAGATATGGGGGAAATGGTGGATATCCGTGAATTTTGGGGAAGTGGCAATATGAGTCTTGAGAAAAAAGCATGGAAAAAAATTGGAAAAAATGGGGAAATGTGCCGTGGGCATTGTGAATGTGTCGGAGGCTTGAGGGTGCTCGTTGGAGCCTCGAAAAACGTGGTTCTGGCCTTGTTTGTGTGGTACTTGCTGTGCCCTCCTACAGCGTAGCGCTCGGCGCTAGCAGCCTGGACAGCGGCGGGGCAGTAAGACCGTATAGTGGGCAGCCCTCACTCAGGCTTACATCCCTGTGTGGCTTCTTAGGCTGAAGCGGGAAATGTATTGTTATTAGGGTGGGAAGCTAGACTAAACTAGGGTACTTGCCTGAAGTGGGAAATGAGAAGAAGGTTACTTCTTCAGTCCTGCTTTGGCTTAGTTTATATACATGTGTGAATGGGTCACATGGAGGTGCCATGTCACCCTCGGACGAAGCCGGGTTACCGTGGGTGGCTCCGTGGTTGATCCCGAGTGTTGGAGGGGAAATACAAGTAGGAGTGCACGGCGCGTCCGGCGTTGTGGTGCCCCTACGGGGTGCTCAGCGTCGGGCACATCCATGCTACAAGTGTAGGAAAGGAAAAGAGAGGTCATCTGTATAAAGAGAAGAAGGAAAGAAGAGAGAATGAGATGATGAGACGAAAGGAAAGGAGGTGGTGGTGGTGGCGTGCCCTGACATCACCCCCCCCTTAAGCTGCTTCGCCTCAAAGTGGCTAGGGGGTTCCCTTGTTCTCTCCCGGGGGTGTCTGGGTGCGCTCTGTAGAACTCCTCGATCCGGTCACGCGCATTGGCCAGGTTGTCAAGGGGGAGCCATTCATTCTCGGAGTTTGGCCAGCCTGTGAACTTTACCAAATACCAGAGCTTCCTGCAGTGCCAGCAGGAGTCGAGGACCTTCTCAACTTCATACTCTTCCCCCCTGTCTATGATTTCGGGGCCTGGGCGAGGGTCGGCAGGTCGTTTGGCGATCTTGTCTGGGCAGTGGGGTCGGATATTCGTTACTGACACCACTGGGTAGACTCCCTTTTGCTGTGCTGTAAGTTGGAGCTTGACGGCGGCGGGGGATACGACCTTGAGAATTTTAAAGGGGCCTGTCCATTTGTGATCTAGCTTCTTGGTTGGGCGGTCTGTGGTGTAGTTTTGGGTGCTGAGCCAGACTTGGTCACCCTCTTTGTACTCAGGCGCCGCTTCCCGATTCCGGTCATAGTAGCGGGACATCTCCTCTGCTGCATGCTCGAGCGCCGCTTTCGCCTCCTCTTGCATTTTCATCATCCTCGAGGTGAATGCATCTGCAGCTTCGACTTCTGACGTGCGCATAGGTTCTGTCCCCATTCTGGGGTGCTGGCTGGTGTCGAGCTTGAAGGGGGTGTGGTGGGTGGATGCATGGATGCGGTTGTTATGGGAGAACTCCGCTAGCGGGAGCCAATCTGCCCAGTCATCTTGGCGGTGGTTGACAAACACTCGGAGGTATGCTTCTATCTCTTGGTTTACTCGCTCTGTCTGCCCGTCTGTCTGTGGGTGGTAGGGCATCGAGGGGGTCAATTTGACCGCTAGCAGGGCTGCCAGTTCTTTGGAGAACTGGGAGACGAAGGCACTCCCTCTGTCGCTGAGAATTTCCTCGGGGAGGCCGTGATGCTTCCAGACATGTTCAAGGAAAAGTCGGGCGATTCCTGCCAAGTCCACCATCGTGACTGTGGGGATTGCATGGATGTGCTTGGAGAGGCGATCTACTACAACCAGGATGGCGTTGTAACCTCTCGACTTGGGGAGCTCTCTGATCATATCTACAGAGATTACCTGCCAGCGGCAGGTGGGGACCTTGTTCGGCATGAGTTTCCCCACCTTCTGTGAAGGGAACGATTTGACTCGGTTGCAGGCGTTGTAGGCGGGATAATCGCCCACATGCAGAGCCGGCTCGGATATCCATTTACACCATTCAAGAATCATCTTCATTCGTTCCATAATTCGATACAAACTTGGTACCTAAAAATACTCCTAATTCCTACGAATCCGTCGATGTCAAGATCGTCCCAATCGGTGGAGATTTGGTGGAGTTAAGTGTTGGGGAGGTTGGCCACGGCGCGGGTCACGGGATCTGGTCATGTGCGGGCGTGGGAAGTTCAATTTAGGCAAGCGGGAAGTCAGAAAAGCCTGCTTCACACATTCCCAAGGCATCAAATAAATTGGGAAAAATGTTCTTTAGCCGCGTAAAGGTTATTCCCAGCCACATTTCCAGTTTCGGGTACTAATTTTGTGAAATCATTGATAAATTCCCGATTTTCCTCATATTTTCACATTTTTACCATCATTTTGATATATTGGATGATATTCTTTTATTCTTTTGATGCCCTTTTCAAATATTTCGCTTACGATGGGGTCCAGGAGCCATATGGCGCCAATATTTCCCATCAATCATTTCTAAAAATGTTTATTCTTTATAATCCTGTACATACCGGGATTGAAAATGAAGTTCTCCCCTCCCTAATTTTCTCTAAGGCGCTAGGACACGTCAGAGTTAGTGTGAGTGTGTGTGGAATTCCTACAGTAGGAGTAAGGGCAGTTGTCTAGCCCACAAAGAGTGGGTAGTGGATACTGAGCCCGGACCTTGCGGAATTTCCGGAGAATTTCCAGGAGTTTTTGGATCGAGGCCAGTGGAGAAAGGAGTTTTTGTGGAGAGTTTCCCCCACGAGCTTGGTTGGCGCTGAGAGCCGCTAGCTCTCTTGCAGCGTCGCACCCCGCTATGTAGCGGCCCATGTACTCTGCCATCCAGGGCCACCAGTAGTTGTGGGAGATGAGTTCCAGGGTTTTCCATCGCCCTGGGTGTCCCGTCGCCTGTGCGTTATGGTGTAGCTGCACCAGGTTGTGGCGGAGTTGCATGTCTTTTGGGACGTACACCTTTCCTCGGTAGAGGACCAGTTCTCCATCTTTGCTCCATTCATCTGACCTGAGCATCCCATCTCCTAGTTCCTTCAGTGCCTTCACCACTTTCTCGTTGTGGTCCTTTGCCACGTGTATCCTCTCCAGGATGGTCATCTCTTCTCCCTCCACTGTGATGGCCTCAGTCGTGCAGGCTTTGAACCACTCTGGCTGTAAGAGGGTCAAGCTCTCGTTGTCATCCTTCCCTTTCGGGTGGTTGGCGCGGCATGAGAGGGTGTCCGGTTTCCCCATGAGCTTCCCTGGGCAGTGGATGAGGGTGAAGTGGAAACGGGATAGGAAGAGTGACCACCATGCTTGGCGGTGATTCAGCTGCTGCACAGTGCGGAAATAGCCCAAGTTATGGTGGTCAGTGTAGATATCGACCTTTTCTTCCGCTCCTTCTATGAAGTGATGCCACTCTTCTAGCGCTCAGACTATTGCGAGCATTTCCTTATCGTAGATTTTGTAGTTTCGTTCTACCTCAGTGAAGCTTTTGGACATGAAGGCTATGGGGTGGAATTCGCCATCGGCTTGGAGCTGGGACAGGACGGCGCCAGTGGGGAAGTTGGAGGCATTGCACTCGAGTTTGTAGTGGCCACTGTTGGCAGGGAAGGCGAGGACAGGGGCGGAGGTGACGGCTTTCTTAAGAGCGTTGAAGGCGTTTTCTTCGCTCTCCCCCCATTCCCAGACCTTTGCTTTGTGGGTTAGCACATGGAGCGGGCGCGGTGTCTCGGAGAAGTCTTTGATGAAGCGGCAATAGAGGTTTATGAAGCCTAAGAAGGACTGCACTTCTTTCACCTTCGTCGGTGTCAGCCAGTCGAGGACTCCTTGGATTTTCACCGGGTCCATGGCCACATTGCCTTCGGAGATGACAAGTCCGAGGTACTTGATGTGGCATCGCTCGAACTTGCACTTCTCCGGTTTGAGGAAGAGTTTCCTCCTCCGCAGCGTTCCCAGCACTTCCTGCACAACCTTCCGGTGTTCCTCTAGGGTGGACATGAAGATCAAGATGTCATCCATGTAACAGATGACGACTTCTCGGTCAATGAAATCCTGAAGAATGTCGTTCATCATGGTTTGGAAGGTTGCTGGGGAGTTGCACAGTCTGAAGAACATTACCATGGGTTCAAACAGGCCTCGGTTGGTCGCGAACACTGCCTTCCACTCATCACCATCTTTGATCCGCATGTTGTTAAACCCCCAGCGCAAATCCAGCACCAAGAAATACTTTGCATTGCGAAGGTGCGCAAGGACATCGGAAATGAGTGGGAGGGGGTACGAGTTCTTGACCGTTATCTTGTTGAGCTTTTGGTAGTCCTGAACCAGGCACAGGGACCTGTCCTTCTTCTTGACAAAGAATAGGGGGCACCCATCAGCGACTTTGATGGGCGTATGTGCCCATTCTGCAGGTTCTCGTGCAGGAACTCGTCTAGTTCCTTCTGTTCCGGCTGGGATAGGGGGAACGTCTTGCCTCTGGGTAGCTTGGTGTCGGGGGTCAGGTCAATGGCGTGGTCCCAGGGCTTTCATGGGGGCAGGATGTCGAAGGCTTCTTTTGAGAACACATCCTGGAAGTCCCTGTAGTGCTCGGGTACCAGCTCTTCCAGCATCAGCGGCTTTGCCTCTGTGTCTTGGGCTTCCTCCGCCAGGCGTTGGGATGGCGTTGTGGTTGCCCTTAGGTTGTGTCCCCACCCCGGTGGGATTATGGCAGCGTAGATTCCGTCGCCGGGTTCTACTTCGAGGCTTGCCTGACATCCGCTCGCGGCGATTGGCAGGAGGAGGGGCAGTGGGACATGATGACCTTCTGCTGTGCCCAGTCGACCTCTGGGTTGTGGTGTAACAACCATGAGTGCCCAATGATGAGGGACTGCTGCCCTAAGTTCGCTACGGCGAAGCGGGCGCACTCCGTATGTTGTCCGAACGTCAACAAGGCCTCCAGTTCCTCTGTGATGGCTCTGTTCTCGTTAGGCATCCCGTCCACGTTGCGAACTGGGATGGGTTGGGGGAGCAGGGTTGTCTCAAGCCCGTGCTTCCAGATGAAGTCTGGGTTCACAAAGTTCCCAGTCGTGCCGGAGTCTAGCAGCGCCGACACAGCGACTGCAGTGAGGGACGGTAGGGTGGTCACCTTCACTTTCATATTGAGGGAGCGGGAAGATGGCCACCTCGGAGGGTAGGCTAGCGGTTTTGGTGCTCTTTCTGGTCGAGGGTGCGATTTTCCTCTGTTTCTTAGCAATCACCTGGTGGAATTTGGACAGTGGTGCAGACTCACGTGTATCTCTGTATTTACACTGGGTATCATTGCTTGCAGGCGGCCAGGACACATCCTTCATCGGTCGCTTTCTTGAAAATCCGCAGAGGGGTTCCCTTCCTCCCTCTCCTCCTCGTTCCCCTCAGGTGTCCCCATCAGCTGGCTCCTCAGCCCTTCTGCGAGTACTCAAAGGTCTTCCGGGTGCATGCAGCACACTCAGTGGACCTTTGGGAGGGGGCAGTCTTGTGCGAAGTGCCTGGGGGCATTGCAATTGTGGCATAGCCCTCGTTGTTGGTCTGCCCTTGAGCGGTCGAGGTCCATCGGCTGAGGCAGTGGGGCTGTAGTCATGGGGGTAGTAGGGGTCGCAGCGGGTCGCAGCGGTGGCCCCGGTGGCGGGTGCAGGAGGGTCTGAGAGAGTGACGGCGACAGTCTGGTGGGGGGGAGGGGCGACTTGAACAGGGGGAGTCGGGGTTGAGTCGCCTGGAAGCGCTGCCATTGGTTGTCGAGGAGGGTGGCCTCTCGTTTCCATTCTGCCCAGGTCCTTGGCATGGGGCGCAGGTGGTAGATGCTCTCATGGAGCTGGGTGTTGATTGCTTGTTTGAAGCAGTCTACCAACCCTACGTCACCTAGCCATGAAGCGGGACCATGGATTTCGAACTCCTGGATGATTTTATCCACGGAGTCAGTGCCTTGCCGTAAAGTGGTGAGCTTCTGCCTGGCAGTGGCTTCCTGGTTGGGGTCTTGAAACATGGCGTCTAGCTCTGCCATGAACTTGTCCATAGTGATCGTGGGGGACCCCGCTGTCAGCAGCGCGATCGTGCGCTGTGTTGCCCATGCTCCCGCAGCTCCTCCTTTCATGTACGACAGGACAAAAGGATTTGGGATAGGGTGTCGGGGAACTCCGTGGCACGGACATGGAAGTAGATTCTGCATTCCGCTTTGAAGCGGTCAAGGTCCTCGCTCGCTCCGGCAAAGGCGGTGGGGGGGGCAACCTTGGGTGCTTTGGGCTTGGGTGTGGGTGCGGGTGCAGGTGCAGGCAGGGCCGGTGGGTTCTGGACGTGGCTCTCGAGGATGGCCTGCAGTTCCTGAAACCTAGTCAGCAGGTCCTGGTACTGCTCTTCGGTCACCATGCTGGAGGAGGTGGGGGAGATTAGGTTGAAACCTTCTTCTGCTGTCAGGGACGGCTTGAGGGAGGTAGAGGTAGCGGCGTAGCGCTCGGCGCTAGCAGCCCAGATGGCAGCAGGGCGGTAAGACTGTATAGTGGGCAGCCCTCACTTGGGCTTACATCCCTGTGTGGCTTCTTAGGCTGAAGCGGGAAATGTATTGTTATTAGGGTGGGAAGCTAGACTAAACTAGGGTACTTGCCTGAAGTGGGAAATGAGAAGAAGGTTACTTCTTCAGTCCTGCTTCGGCTTAGTTTATATACATGTGTGAATGGGTCACGTGGAGGTGCCACGTCACCCTCGGACGAAGCCGGGTTACCATGGGTGGCTCCGCAGTCGATCCCGAGTGTTGGAGGGGAAATACAAGTAGGAGTGCATGGCACATCCGGTGTTGTGGTGCCCCTACGGGGTGCTCAGCATCGGGCGCATCTGTGCTACAAGTGTAGGAAAGGAAAAGAGAGGTCGTCTGTATAAAGATAGAAAAAGAGAAGAAGGAAAGAAGAGAGAATGAGATGATGAGACGAAAGGAAAGGAGGTGGTGGTGGTGGCAGCGGCGGCGTGCCCTGACAGCATTCTCTGGTCTTCCTCAACGTGTAATTCACGCATTGACTGTTGTAATATCAACAATCGGTTCTGACAGCCGAGTGGCAAGGGATATGATTGTTGGTGGTGGAAGTTGTTAGAACAGGCGGATTTGGACGACTCCGGAGTGGAATTGGAGACTTAGCGTGGAAGGACCTCGGCCTCAGCGACTCAGGTGGAGTGCTGTGCCATTGCTGGTTGTCCTAGGGGTCCCTAATTTCGGATCTAGCAGAGGGAAAGTCTCTTGGGGGCATTTCAGGTCGATTTTGGACTGAGGTTACAAGTTACTATGTACATTGTATATAAGGAGGGGTCTGAAATCGAAAGGAGTGAGGGTACTCTGAAAGGAGACAAAGGGAGCTGAAAGGAGGGACAACACCGAGGGTCAAGGGTTTGACTCAATGGTGTTTCCCAAAGGAGGAATGAAGGGCCAAGGCCCAAGGAGGAAGGAAGGAGGATGGGAGTGGGGAATGGCCAGCTGACTGAATAGAAAGGAAGCAGCAGCCCAAATAGGAATGAGGGAGAATAGCGGAATTGAATGGAGCAATGCAATAGTTGCAAGTGTCATATCCGTGCATACCCGACCCCGACCCGACTTCCGGACCTCCACCCTCTTCACCTCCGGAGTCATAACCTACTGCTGCCGTTCCGATACTCACCTTTGTTCCTGGCAACACACCTCCTTCTACCCCCCCACGCCACCTCTACTCCTCCTTACCTCTCCGACCCTATCTCCGTCTGCTCCGATACTCACCTTGGACCGAACACCGCCCCTCTCGCCACCCTCCTACTACTCCTCCTCCTCCTACTGCGCTCCCCTTCACAACACCTCCACCCTCCCGTCACCCTCCTACGCTTCCCCCATCCGCTCCGATACTCACCTTCGGACCTGACAACTCTCCTTTCCGCCACTCCTTCTTCCTTACCTTTCCCCTCTCTCCTCCCTCTGTTACTCCTCCACTGCCCTCCCGCCAAGTTACGACCTTCCACCGCTGTCCCATACTTTGTACTCGGACACCGCTCGTACCTTTGCTCCGAGCTTCTGTCATAGTCCCTACCTCGGACTTTGACTCCACCTCGGTCTTAGTCCATTGCATTGGTGACCTCATACTACGTAAACACCATTGCCAATATCCCTCGGACTTTCAACCCCGCCTCCGTAACCTCTGTAAGCTCCGCAACCCCCGAGCTTTGCGGATCGCCTTTGGCACTTTTGCCGCTTGTAATGTATCTCTTGCGTTTACCCCTCATCCCTATTTGGACTACTGCTTCTTTCCATTCTAGCCAGTTAGTCATCATCCCCACTTCTCCTCATCCTCCTGCCCCTCTGGGCCTTGCCCTCCCTACCTCCTTTCGGACATATCACAGGTCCTGCCTTATGACCTTCGGTACCGCTCCGCTTCTTCTACCCTTTGTTCCCGTTCGGACGTCTTCATTCCGATTCGGTTTCCCTTTGTCTCCTTGTGCTTTTGCCCCCTCCATTATATATATCGGCGCTTGTACATACTCGTTTTGGTTCAGTCCGAAATCGACCTGAAATGCCCCCTAGAGACTTCCTGCTCACCTACTGTGAAATTAAGGACCAAATGGACAAACAGCAATGGCACAGCGCTCCGCTTGAGTCACTGAGGCCAAGGTCCCTCCACGCTAAGTCTCCGATTCCACTCCAGAGTCGTCTGTATCAGCCCCGTTCTAACAGCAAGGTCCGACATAAGTCTGGAAAGTCTGAACTTGGAAGTTAAACTCCGGAATATTGGCAAATGTAATTAAATGGAATGAGCTAACCAATACAATGGGTATAAGCAGAGGTGGGGTCAAAGTCCGAGGTCAGAGCTAAGACCGGAGGTTCCGGAGACAGAGATGCAAAATGGGATTCCGGAGCGGAGGTCCGGAGTCAGGGGCATAGGTGTTGCATGCTCATCTGGGAGGTGTTGAGGTTGAGGTCGGACCCGGAATGTTCTGGAGTCGGACCGAAGGTGGTGTTGGAGCCGGAGGTGGGATAACCTCTTGGGAGTCGGCAAGGAGAAGGTGACAGAAGGGAAGTAGGACTCCGGAAGTCAGGTTCGGAGTTCTGGGAGCCCGGAGCGGAGGTTGGGATTGTATGGATATGACAGAAGTGAAGTTTGGGGGCCTGTCTTCTACACCCCATTTTCTTTCTTTGTGCGACAGGCCTGCCACTGGTGTAGATCGCATATAAAAAGCGAGCTCTTTGGCTCCCTCTCCCTCAGATCTCTAATACGAGTCTGAGGTGAGAATATTTCTTATTGCTTTTACAATGTGTCTGTCAGGGCAACCATGCCTGACCATACAACCCCAGAACCACCTTCCCTGACCTCCCCCCACTTCCCTGATCCTCCCATCTTTACATACCTCTCACAACTACAGCCCGCATGTGAACCCGCCTCCATAACCTCCGTAAGCTCCGCAACCCCGAGCTTCGCGGATCACCTTTGGCACTTTCGCCACTTGTAATGTATCTCTCGCATTTACCCCTCATCCCTATTTGGACTACTGCTTCTTCCCATTCTAGCCAGTTAGTCATCATCCCCACTTCTCATCCTCCTGCCCCTCTGGGCCTTGCCCTCCCTACCTCCTTTCGGATGTATCACAGGTCTTGCCTTATGACCTTTGGTACCGCTCCGCTTCTTCTACCCTTTGTCCCCGTTCAGACGTCTTCGTTCCGATTCGGTTTCCCTTTGTTTTCCTTGTGCTTTTGCCCCCTCCATTATATATATCGGCGCTTGTACATACTCGTTTTGGTTCAGTCCGAAATCGACCTGAAATGCCCCCTAGAGACTTCCTGCTCACCTACTGTGAAATTAAGGACCAAATGGACAAACAGCAATGGCACAGCACTCTGCTTGAGTCACTGAGGCCAAGGTCCCTCCACGCTAAGTCTCCGATTCCACTCTGGAGTCGTCTGTATCAGCCCCATTCTAACACTTTCCTTCGTCTCAACCTGGTCTCTGACAGAGAGGAAAGGTGTCAGGTCCGAAGGTGAGTATCGGAGTGGATGGGAGAAGGGTAGGAGAGTGACGGAAGGGTGGAGGAGTCGTGAGGGGTAAGCGGAGGAGTGAGAGGAGGGTGGTGAGAGGAGTGATGTTCGGTCTGAGGTGAGTATCGGAGCGGTGTTGCAGGGATAAACACTTGCACTACAAAACAGTGCTCTTTCATTCTTTCATGTACATACATTGGTGAGTGTAGTTGGGGTAGTCCCATGACTACACAGCCACAACTATATAGCTGCAACACCAAAAGCACTGTACTCTAGGACCTCTTTTAGTGACAGTCAGTAGGCCAGGAGACTACTGTCCCCCCCTGTGAGCCTGTGTGATGTTGGGATGGATTTCCCTGTTACAGTGGATGGAGATAAGGTAGGAGAAGGATGGAAGGGTGGAGGTGTGGTGAGGGGTGAGAGGAGGGGCAAGAGGAGGTGTGGTGTCAGGTCCAAAGGTGAATATTGGAATGGACAGCAGTAGGGTAGGACTCCGGAGGTGGTGAAGATGGGGGTCTGGGAGTTGGATCGGGATCAGGTATGTATGGATATGACAGGGCAGGTGTTTGAGACTGAGACTACCAGGTGAATTCCTCTTTGATGGGCCGTAAGCTGTAGCTTTACTGCTGCTGGGGATACCACCTTGATGATATTTCAGGGATAAACCCTTGCACTACAAAACAGTGCTCTTTCATTCTTTTCATGTACATACATTGGCGAGTGTAGTTGGGGTAGTCCCATGACTGCACAGCCACAACTATACAGCTGCGACACCTACAACACCATACTACAAGGACCTTTGGTGAGATTGAGAGAGGCAGGCAGGAGATTACTGTCCCCCCTGTGAGCCTGTGTGATGTTGGGATAGATACCCTGTTACAACGATCTGGAAGGGGCCAATCCATCTGTGGTCAAGCTTCTTGGTTGGTCAGTCTGTCGTGTAGTTTTGAGTGTTGAGCCAGACTTTGTCCCCAACTTGGTAGACTGGTGCTGCCTTCCGGTTCCTGTCATAGTACGGTGCCATCTCTTCTGCTGCATGCTCCAGTGCTGCCTTTTCCTCCTCTTGCATCTTCATCATCCAAGAGGCAAAGTTGTTGGCCCCTTCAACTTCGGACATGCAGGTCGGTTCGGTCCCCATGTGTGGATGTTGCCTGGAGTCAAGCTTGAAGGGGGCGTGGTGGGTGTGTCAGAACCGTGCGAAGCTTTGCTGATGGTAGCTGTAGGCGACCAAATGTTGGCCACTTGTAAGGGGTTGGTGTAGGTGCCAACCCTGGTTAGCCTAGTTCCTCAGGCTGCCAACAAAAGTAACTTGTATGAAGTTATTATTTGCAACAGTATGGGAGGAAAGGCTTAGTTTAATGGGAAATAAGGGGTGGGGTTACCACTCCTTACACTGCTAGTGATACAGGTGCCCTACCCACGACTGAGCTTTAGCGAGGAATAACCCCACTGATCTCAAGGTCAAGGCTACTTAGGCGAGCAGGCCAGGATTTTGGCTTCAATGACTCAGGGAGGAGCATTGTGCCTCATTCTCAATGCGGTCCCGATACTTGAGAAGGTGGAGGTCTTACAGGGAACAGATGTAAGCTTAGGGAGAAGTTCTAGTTGATTTTGAACTGCAGTACAAGCATTAGTTACAAGCTGTATATAAGCGCTAGGGAACTGAATAGAGAATAAGTCGCCAGATCTTGCGGAGATTGTGGGCAGAGAAAAGAAGAAGGAAAACAAACAAGAAGCATGTGTTTAAGACAGCGAAGGTCAAACATGACCTTTGCTGTGGGGTAACAGGGTGCAGCGAAACATGGGACAAAAGGTCATGGTGCTCTGCGCTGCTAGGTCATTCAACGACAATTAGGAGAGGGGTTGTGGGGAGGTGGGGAGGTGGTGGGAAGTGGTTAGACGGTGACGGGCGGTGAGTGGAGTGTGCGGGGAGTGTTTGGGCATGGGAGAAGGTCAGGGAGGAGGTCATCTGACCCCAGGGGATGCCGGGTTGTGGCAGGGTGGAAGAGTGGATGCAGTTGTTATAGGTGAACTTGGCAAGTGGCAGCCAGTCAGCCCAGTCATCTTGCCTGTGGTTGATGAACACCCGGAGGTAGGTTTCTATTTCCTGGTTGACATGCTCCATCTGGCCATCAGTCTGTGGGTGGTAGGCTGTCAAAGGGGCGAGCTTGATCCCTAAGAGGTCCTAAGAGGTCTGCTAGCTCCCTGGAGAAGTGGGAGACAAATGCGCTGCCTCGGTCGCTGAGCACTTCCTCTGGGAGGCCATGATGCCTCCAGACATGTTTGAGGAAGAGCCGGGCCACACCTCACTGAGGAAAAAGATTCCATGATAAAATCATGCACACATGAGGATTCCATGAAATATCTTGGCACTGTGTAGGATTCTCAGTGACAGGATTGAGGTTTCAGACTATCTAAATCCTGTGCAAGGAGGATTTTATCATCAAAACTTATGTGCACAATAATCTTTTAGTCGTAATATTACTGTTTTGTAATGCATATTATGACGTGTACATCATGAACCTATGTCCTGTTGGGCACCCATAGATAGTGAATCGTCCTTGAATACGGTGCGAGACCAGGATCTGCTGTGATCTACAATTGCCCACCATGGATCCACCTTCCCAACCCTGAGTCAGCCAACAACAGCACATACAGCGTTTAGATCCACAACCTTGACATATGAGGAGACCGATTTGAAATATGTCAATTCCGAGGTTGCATCATGTCCTTCGGTGTTGTTAGAATGGGGCGGATACAGATGACTCCGGAGTGGAATCGGAGACTTAGCATGGAGGGACCTTGGCCTCAGCGACTCAAGCGGAGCGCTGTGCCATTGCTGTTTGTCCATTTGGTCCTTAATTTCACAGTAGGCGAGCAGGAAGTCTCTAGGGGGCATTTCAGGTCGATTTCGGACTGAGCCCAAAACGAGTATGTACAAGCGCCGATATATAATGGAGGGGGCAAAAGCACAAGGAGACAAAGGGGATCCGAATTGGGATGAAGACATCCAAACGGGAACAAAGGGTAGACAGAAGTGGAGCAGTACCAAAGGTCATAAGGCAGGACCTGTGATACGTCCGAAAGGAGGTAGGGAGGGCGAGGCCCAGAGGGGCAGGAGGATGAGGAGAAGTGGGGATGATGACTAACAGGCTAGAATGGGAAGAAGCAGCAGTCCAAATAGGGATGAGGGGAAAATGCGAGAGATACATTACAAACAGCAAAAGTGCTGAAGGCGATCTGTGAAGCTCGGAGGTTGTGGAGCTTACGGAGGTTACAGAGGTGGGGTTGAAAGTCCGAGGAATATTGGCAATGGTGTTTACGTAGTATGAGGTCACCAATGCAATGGACTAAGACCGAGGTGGAGTCAAAGTCCGAGGTAGGGACTATGATGGAGGCTCGGAGCAAAGGTACGAGCGGTGCCCGAGTACAAAGTATGGGACAGCGGTGGAAGGTCGTAACTTGGCAGGAGGTCGGCGGAAGAGTACCAGAGGGAGGAGAGAGGAGTGGTGGAGAGGAGAGTTGTCAGGTCTGAGGGTGAGTATCGGAGCAGATGGGAGAAGCGTAGGAGGATGACGGAAGGGTGGAGGTGTTGTGAAGGAGGAGCGGAGGAGTAGGAGGAGGAGGAGTAGGAGGGTGGTGAGAGGGGTGGTGTTTGGTCCGAGGTGAGTATCGGAGCGGACGGAGATAGGGGAGGAGAGGGAAGGAGGAGTAGAGGTGGCATGGGAGGTAGAAGGAGGTGTGTTGCCAGGACCGAAGGTGAGTATCGGAACGGGCAGCGGTAGGGTATGACTCCGGAGGTGGGAAAGGAGGAGGTCCGGAAGTCGGGTCGGGATCGGGTATGCATGGATATGACAGGTGTCCAGTGTTGTGATTACAGCAAGAAGGCGTATTCTTGGCTCACCATTCTTTGAAACCCTATTTGGTGGAATGGCACATTCAAGTATATATTCGAGGCGACCATAAAAGACCCGCTGGACAAACTTGGGCTCGGCCTTGGGGAGATGTGCTTTGATATCGATGTTAAGTTCATACTATGTGGATATATTTATGTGTATAAGCGATGAAGGGAATCCTAGTGATGCATCAATATGGTTGGACATACCCAGACAAAAGATGCATCACGTAAATTCTGTTCGTTCACACTTGCACTGTGAGCGATCGCCCCACGAATAAGATCCCCACCATTCCCAATGCAAACTTTGGTCCAGCATGGCATTACTTGCGGGATGAGCTCCAGCCAGAAGCTCATTGTACCACCAAATGATGTACAGAGTTGCTTGGCAACTTTTTTGCGAATGGAAGGCTCAGGGATATGGGAGCCCATGACTGGATTGCATAAGAATGAGATAGGATCTGTTGAAGCATAAGGACATCGGTTACACAGAACAATAATGCACAATCAGATTGGGACAAATACTTCTCATGTTGCGAGGGAAGGTTTTTGTTGGGGTTGATTGGCATGAGATCTGTAAGGTTGAATCGGTTAATGATCTCGAAGTGTGTTAGAACTGGCGGATTTGGACGACTCCGGAGTGGAATCGGAGACTTAGCATGGAAGGACCTCGGCCTCAGCGACTCAGGCGGAGTGCTGTGCCATTGCTGGTTGTCCTGGGGGTCCCTAATTTCGGATCTAGCAGAGGGAAAGTCTCTTGGGGGGAATTCAGGTCGATTTCGGGACTGAGGTTACAAGTTACTATGTACATTGTATATAAGGAGGGGTCTGGAATCAAAAGGAGCGAGGGTAGGACAAAAGGAGACAAAGGGAGATGGAAAGAGGAACAACACCGAGGGTCAAGGGTTTGACTCAATGGTGTTTCTCAAAGGAGGAATGAAGGGCCAAGGCCCAAGGAGGAAGGAAGGAGGTTGGGAGTGGGGAATGGCTAGCTGACTGAATAGAAAGGAAGCAGCAGCCCAAATAGGAATGAGGGAGAATAGCGGAATTGAATAGGACGATGCAATAGTTGCAAGGTCCGACATAAGTCCGGAAAGTCCGAACTCGGAAGTTAAACTCCAGAATATTGGCAAACATAATTAAATGGAATGAGCTAACCAATACAATGGGTATAAGTGGAGGTGGGGTCAAAGTCCGAGGTCGGAGCTAAGACCGGAGGTTCCGGAGACAGAGACGTGAACAGGATTCCGGAGCGGAGGTCCGGAGTCGGGAGCATAGGTTTTGCGTACTCGTCTGGAAGGTGTTGAGGTTGGGGTTGGACCCGGAATGTTCCGGAGTCGGACTGAAGGTGGTGTCTGAGCCGGAGGTGGGATAACCTCTTGGGAGTCGGCAAGGAGAAGGTGACGGAAGGGAAGTAGGGCTCCGGAAGTCGGAGTTTGGAGTTCCGGGAGCCCGGAGCGGAGGTCGGGATTGTATGGATATGACAAAGTCCTGATCTGCCTGGTATTGTCGTAAGGTGATGGATGTGAACGGTTCCCTTCAGGATTTGATGCATGGGAGCAATGACCCACACCACCTTTCCATAATGAATGTCCAATTATTACAAGGGGGTCCATTGTTGTGGATATTAAGAGGGATGTGAAGGAGGGCATGGACAGTGAGTGGGCATGTGGACAGTTGTTTGGAAGAAAACTGGTAGTAGATACTACATGGTAGATAACCACTGACCTCAGCTCATCGTTAGGCAGAGAAATAGTGTCAGGGTTGCTTACCTCTCATACTCTTTCACATACACAATAATGTCATCTTCAAGTTCGATTAAATCTTGCTCTGTGAAAGAGTACTGTATCATGTGTTTGAGAATCGAGTTGAACTTCATAAAATGGTGATAATATTTTGGTCTGTTGAATCGGCCTCACAAGACATAGGGTGCCATATGAATCATCCAACAGGACCAGTCTTCGGCAGTGAATAGGTGTTGCTCAGTCCAGATGTTAGGAGTGCAATGACCAAAGCTTGAGGGAATTGTGTCACCTGCATGAGAGGTTTCCTCCCTGATCTGCTCCCACACATTGTCGGGGATCCGGTAGTGCTCTTTTCCCTCGTTCAGATCCTTGTATCTCCTTTGCCAGAAGGAGACAAGATTTTTCGAGTGATTCTCCAGACACAGATGCATCCAATCGCAAGGGAAGGAGTGGGTGATTGAGATTGATGGTAGCTCAGTAAGAACACATTTCCCATTGATGCCAGATTCATGCTGGACTCTGGCCAAGTTGACTTTATGTCCACCTCTAAGGGAATCAAGTGTCGAGATAAATGAGAAATACTTTGATTCTGTATGGAGTAGGTGACTTTGAGAATCCCAGTATGTTCCATTTCCCATAGGCTGGTTACGTGATGGCATATGAGAAACATAGTAGGTCTTGCTCCCTGAGAGATTGCGAGTACCTGTGATGTGACAAATCGAACATGGAGTAATGCCATTTGGACCTTTGAAATTCATGATATGCTTCATTGCTACCATATCGCCATGACATGATATCGGGTAAACATGGAGCTTAAAAGTTTCATTCAAGTGAGAGTCAAAAGCCCAGTCGCCCTGCACAAGTAATTTGCATTCATCAACAAAAGGCCAGAGAAAGGAATTAAAATCCTTTGGTGCATTAGGACCTGGAACAACTGCCACTAGGATGACATTTGAGAGTTTCGTACACTCCTCTGGGGGGAGGTTGAGGTTAATTGCAACTATTGGCCAACATACAGCACCACTGTTGCATGAGCGCTTAAAGATCTGGAATCCATCAGCCATAATTCCTAAGGCAACATCGCATGTGTCACTAAAGAAAACATGGCCAAGGGGCTTCCCATCTATTTGTACGAGCTGACTAAGCAGGAAGCGGTAGTGATCCCCATCAAAGACATCACTGGTGGTGGCACCATCAAGTTTGAGTTCACCACGATATTGGAGAATCTTGGAGAAGTGGTTGTTGAGATAAAGCGATTTAATTCATGGACCAACAGGAAGGTAGTGGAGTGTTTGAAATGCAGTGCCATTAGATTTGAAGCAAGGATGTTGACAGTATGGACATGAATGGATATTCTCAAATTCAGTGATAAAACAGCAGCAGCTGTTAACACAGCAGTCATAGGTGTATTCTATGACATGAGAAAGCCTTGACATGTAGGAATGGAGCTTGTATAAGGAGGCAAGGTTGAGTTCACTCTTGAAGCGAGATTGGATGAGATCTAGGTTGTGTTGGAAAGATCACCTCGCAGCAATACATCAAACATCTTCAGGTGGATATGGTCAATTTCAGATAATGGTAGGTGGTCTGTAATTGTGTTCATTGGTAAATAACATAAGGGAGATATCTGCTTGATACACACAGAAGTCATTGTGGCGACGGAGTTCAGCATCGGCCTTGTATCTAGCAATGGCCTCCACCCAATCATGGAGAATACTTGGGCTGACATCTTCGAATCCATCTGAGTCAGAAAGATCTTGGCCTCCTTGGTCATCAGAAGTGGCATTGTCACTGATAGGTGAGTTAGAGGCAATGAACCGTCAGATGGAGTATATCACTCACATATTCCCAAAATCCTGGGTCCCAGTAGGTGAGAGTTGCCCATCCCATCTTCATTCATCGCGCTGTCCCCTTGGTTACTCTCAATGTCATCTGAAGAAACAGCAGCGGCTCCTTCCCAAGTGCCAAGATTTCCTGTAGGCTCCTGGGACTGCACCATAGCATGGTGTCCCAAAAGATGTGCTCTCTCCTGCTTGCTCCGTCTACAAGCTGTACTAAGTGAGTGCCTGCAAATTCTCCAGGGTGGCATGCCAGAGTGGCTGTGGTCCATAGGGGTGATGGAGTCCTTAGTTTGGATGCAGTACCAGATGAAAACACCAGATGTAGAGTAACAGAGACCCAATAGTGGTTAAAATGTCACAACTGAGGGAAGAGCAATGAGTTGGGCAAATAGCACTTGGACACATTGTGTGAATATGTTTATGTTGACTCTTGGATTTCTATCTCACACTCCATGACTTACATCTCCTACACAACTCACAAACTATGCCTCACCCTACCCAGAAGCAAACCATCTCCCAGATTGATCAAGAGCAGAGGAGGCTAGAGGCAGAGTGTGAAGGTGTGCCCTTCGTCTGTGCCCTGTGCTGTGTCTGGTTCAGGCTCGTGCTATGCTATGGCATCTTCATGTCGGTAGAGCTCCTAGCAGAAGATAACGTGTGTAAGGAGCCATTTAAACAATTTATTTGTCTTCAAAAGCTGACTCAAGTCATACAGCACGAAAAAAACGTGTCCAGGGCCGGATTCCAATGCCGCATGGCCGACCCAATCATTCAAATGGAGGGTATTCCCTTGCTAAGGAAATGCAGATAGACAAGCATATGATGACTCTATTGTGTGTAAGCTCTCTCATATCATCAAATTATTGAATACTTAAGACTTCAGCTTCAGGAATCCATTTGTACTGCAGTCCGTACCCACCTTGGAAAAGCTTTCCTAGATGGGGAGACAAGGTATAACAAAATTGGCTTTCAGTGCCTGGGCGCAATAGCAATCGATGTAAGTATCCTAGTCATTGCTACATTGCAATCCTGATTCTGCATTTTACAACTTAGGTGATGGAAGTGTCAGGGACAGCTCCGAAAGCGGCGAGGTCCTGGCGCGAGGGACTCGATGGGACAGGTGTCGGCTATGCGTAGCGATGGTCCCATTGTGGGGTGAGCATCCCCAACCACTTAGTCTGAAGTGGGAAGTTGAGAAGAAGGCTGCTTCTTCTGTTCCCACCCCAGGTGCTATTATATACATGCAGTCAGGGTCATGTGGGAGGAGCCACGTCATTCCCACACACAGCCGCACTCCCCTGGGTATCTCCGTGGGAGATCCCGGAGGTGTGCCGCTCTGTGAGTGGGAATGCGCGTGGCAGGCGCGGCGATCGGGGGAGCGGGGTTAGGTGTGTTAGTAATACATAGAGAAAGGGAAGTCGACCATAGAAGGAAATAGAAAGAAAGAAGGAAAGGGGAAAGAAGAGACAAAGGGTGATAGCGGGGAAGTGGAGTAGGGCGGCGCGGTGCGGGGTCAGGTGGGGTGTGCCCTGACAGGAAGAATTCCCATGGCTTGAACATGACTATGAATATGTGTGGCCCCTTGATCCACTAATCAGGACAACGATTGAGAATAGGAAGACTGTTCTCAGGAGACGGAAAAAAGGGGTAAATATGGTATGTAACATGTATACTTTTTCCACCAATCTATTCCCAAAAATCTTCTCGGAAGGCGAATCTGTAAAGGGTAAGTCATCGTCCACTTTTCCTCATAGTTACCCATCTGATTCAGCATGTTGGATGTGAGATGCACTTAATCATGGTGCTGCAGTGAACACCAACAGGACCCAGTCACACGGACCTGCTCAGCACAACATGCCCAGTACCAGTGAAGGGAGTCATGATGATGATGGATGCAGTAGGGCACTGGGATCTGTGCAAAGGAAGAGTAAGTTCCTGGCCCCTGTTTATTCAGATTAACATTATCATAATAGGAGTTGTGCCACGACAGTGCATCATCAATGACACTGATGAAGATAGTGATGAAATTAATGACAAAGATATGGAGGATAGCAGCAAGGGTTCCGCCTGTGGTGAAGATGAGAATGAACGAAGTGATGCAGGTCCCAATTTCCTCAATTACAACAAAGGGAAGTGCTGAAAACAGGCTCAGGGTGAAGATCACTGAGCTACACCCAAGAGCACCAATCAGAGGTCGGATGTGAAAGGAAAACACGGTAAGTTATCATTGGTCTCTTTGCAAGCCTGGTAAGCACAATGGAGGAAATATGTGGAGCTGTCCCAAGACCCAAACGTAAGTGCCATTCTGCATTAAGCTGGTCCACTGCCATAATCCCAAGCTAGCCCGACCCCTTTGTCACAGGGTCAGCGTCAGTGAGAGCATGGATCAATCCCCACAGACTAGTTGCACTGATAGGAATGGGCATGTAGATGGTAGGTTCATTTACTCTCCCTATCTGTCATTTCTGAAGGTCTTCAAGTTGGATACCATCAAACTATCATTTCAACCTCGAAACCTGTTGCCACTAGTAGGCCATCAGCAAGAAACCACAAGATCGTCACCCATTACTAGGTGCATTTTTACATAGGTGGGTGCTTAGCATTTTGTTGTGGTTGTGTGCTTCTCTCACAGGTAACATTGCTAGCTACTAACCTTATGTTGCACCGATTACCACACTCCCAACAATCTCTTACTTGATTTGCTCTTAACTCTCCACTATTCACTTCGAAAATTTTCCACTGCTCAAGTTCCTGACACCACTACAACTTTATACCTTTTCCCTTTTGATTGTCATCTCATTTGTTGCTCATTTGCTGTGCTCTAGTCATGTTGTCATACCATCATGTCGATAGCTCAATTCCTTTGTCCAGTCAGACATAAGCAATCAGTAGACAGGATTTGACCTTTTTTTGAGCATGACTCCCTACGATATCATCATGAATAATTGTAGGATAAACCAACTATTCCCCATTATGTAGCAGGACTTTTTGACATGATTCTGGTCACAATCATGTAAGACAGTGGGATTTCTCTAACATGACAAATTTGGACAAAATCCTGCTTCTCAATGGGATTCTAGTCCTACTTCATGGAGGATTTTCTCATGGGATTTTTTTTCTCAGTGGCTTGCTGAGTCTACTGTAGTGACTGTGGGGATTGCGTGAATGTGCTTGGAAAGTCGGTCTACCACTACCTAGATTGCGTTGTACCTGTCAGGGCATACACCCTGACCTAGCCCATACCCGCATCCACACCCACACTTGCACCTGCACCCACGCCTGCACCCAGCTGTTGCACTGCCTGCACACACCCTGTGCTGGACGCTCAGTGCGGCTGGATGGCCCAGACCTCAGGTCTCGGGTCTCATGTGACTTCCGGATATCTCCGGAAGTTTTCGATCTATTGTGGCCACTGTGGGAAGATGAGAAGTTAACTTCCTTCTCATCTCTGACCCACAGTAGGTTGTGCCCTGGACAGGGCTGGTTACACCTGAGACTGTGGACCATAGGGGAGGGTCATGGGGACCTGGGAGCCGTCCCCTGACAGTACCCCTTGGAGTCTGGGAGTTCCCCAATGGTGTCTACCGAAATCACCTGCCACCTGCGGGTGGGGACCTTGTTTGGGATGAGCTTCCCAACTTTCCAAGATGGGAATGTCTTCACTCTGTTGCAGGTGTCGCACCCTGAGACATACTGTGCAACATACTGTGCCATCTGGGGCCACCAGTAGTTTTGGGAGACGAGCTCCACAGTCTTCCACCGCCTGGGGTGGCCTGTTGCCACTGAGTCATGGTGGAGCTGTACCAGGTCATGGCGGAGCTGTGGGTCTTTTGGGACGTACACCTGGCCCCAGTGGAGGATCAGTTCCCCTTCCTTCTCCCATTATCTGAGTGTAGGGTCCCCCTTTCCAGCTCTCTCATTGCCTTTACCACTCCCTCAAACCAGCCCGGGTGTAGGAGGGTCATGTCCATGTTGTCGTCCTTCCCTTTCGGGTGGTCTGGCCGATGCAAGAGGGCATTGGGCTTCCCCATGAGTCTCCCTGGTTTATGGACTAGCAGGAAGTGGAAGCAGGAGAGGTAGAGGGACCACCATGCCTGACACTGGTTTAGCCTCTGGGCTGAGCGGAAGTAGGAGAGGTTTCTGTGGTTGGTGTATATATCGAACCTCTCAGGGGTGTCTTCAAGGAAATGGTGCCACTCTTCCAGGACTCGGACTATGGCAAGCATCTCCTTGTCATAGATTTTGTAGTTCCTCTCTGCATCTGAGAAGCCCTTTGACATGAACGCCACCGGGTGGAGTTCCCCATCTGTCTGGAGCTGGGAGAGTACCACCCCTGTTGCGAAGTTGGAGGCATCACACTCCAGTTGGAACTGACCTGAGTCCGATGGGAAGGTGAGGACTGGTGCTGAGGTGACAGCCTCCTTCAGCCCATCAAATGCTTCCTGTTCCTTTCCCCCCAGGTCCACTGCTTCAACTTCCAGGTGAGTGTGTGAAGGGGCTGGTGAAGGAGCAGAGCTGGATCACCTTATGTAACCAGTTTCCTACGTCCAATAACGATATTAGAGTTTGTGCTGATTTGCATACTGACCGTGTTTTGGTTGCCAAATATATGATTGTTCACTGTATAAACAACAATAAACACCCCCCAACGATCTCACCTGACGTATAGATCGTCTACGGGTAACATATCTTATATTGACTTTACTATGATTTCTAGTCAATATTACACCTGGATATTGTCATATCTGTGCATACCCAACCCCAACCCAACTTCCAGACCTCCACCCTCTTCACCTCCGGAGTCATACCCTACTGCTGCCCGTTCCGATACTCACCTTCGGTCCTGGCAACACACCTCCTTCTACCCCCCATGCCACCTCTACTTCTCCTTCCCTCTCCTCCCCTATCTCCGTCCGCTCCAATACTCACCTCGGACCAAACACCGCCCCTCTCGCCACCCTCCTACTACTCCTCCTCCTCCTACTCCACTCCTCCTTCACAACACCTCCACCCTCCCGTCACCCTCCTACGCTTCCCCCGTCTGCTCCGATACTCACCTTTGGACCTGACAACTCTCCTTTCTGCCACTCCTTCTCCCTTACCTTTCTCCTCTCTCCTCCCTCTGGTACTCTTCTGCTGACCTCCTGCCAAGTTACGACCTTCCACCGCTGTCCCGTACTTCGTACTCGGGCACCGCTCATACCTTTGCTCCGAGCCTCTGTCATAGTCCCTACCTCGGACTTTGACTCCACCTCGGTCTTAGTCCATTGCATTGGTGACCTCATACTATGTAAACACCATTGCCAATATTCCTCGGACTTTCAACCCCACCTCCGTAACCTCCGTAACCTCCGCAACCTCTGAGCTTCGCGGATCGCCTTTGGCACTTTCACCACTTGTAATGTATCTCTCACGTTTTCCCCTCATCCCTATTTGGACTGCTGCTTCTTCCCATTCTAGCCAGTTAGTCATCATCCCCACTTCTCCTCATCCTCCTGCCCCTCTGGGCCTCACCCTCCCTACCTCCTTTCAGAGGTATCACAGGTCCTGCCTTGTGACCTTCGGTACCGCTCCGCTTCTGTCTACCCTTTGTTCCCGTTCGGACATCTTCGTTCTGATTCGGATCCCCTTTGTTTCCTTGTACTTTGCCCCCTCCATTATATATATCGGCACTTGTACATACTCATTTTGGGCTCAGTCCGAAATCGACCTGAAATGCCCCCTAGAGACTTCCTGCTCGCCTACTGTGAAATTAAGGACCAAATGGACAAACAGCAACGGCACAGCGCTCCACTTGAGTCGCTGAGGCCAAGGTCCCTCCATGCTAAGTCTCCAATTCCACTCCGGAGTCGTCTGTATCCACCCGTTTCTAACAGATATACCACTTTTCAGTAGGACGTGATTTTCCTGATAATTTATTGAAAGAAAACTACTAATAAAATAATTCCGCAATAAATGTTACTCAATACAGGAGTGACCAAACTGCTCTTTCTATCGCTTAGAGTGCATGCTAGTTATCTAGCAGGTTCAGGATCGCTCACTTTTCTCCTGTGGTGTGATAACCAAGTATTGCTGAGAGATTATTCAATTAAGAAGTCCCTCCACCAAATTCTCACTAATTCTCACTATGACACTTTTGTTCAGCTGTGTCTAACTGACCCTAACTCACGCTTAGAGTGATGTGTTAGTTTTATATTAGCTAACAACTAATATTTGCTTTTATCTTTTGGAGCAAACGAACCAACCACTGGTGAGGAGAATTAAACTTATATTTCTACCTGAGGTTTGAGAGGGGCAGAAGCGGCGGCCTTTTATGCTTTTCAGAGGCCTCTCTACTCCCACGCCTCGCACTAGTTACATGTGCTACATTTGTATTATAGATAGTTCTAGAATGATATAGGGGCTTGGGCTGTGTAAGCTTAATAATGGACTTAGGACATGACTCAGCAATAAGTAATTCATTTCTTTGTCTTTTGGGCCGATCTTAGCGGGGTCTTGTAGCGCTGAAGCTATGCTCTACACCGCCTTAATTACAAACGGTTATCTTTAGAAATGATTCGGCTATAAAGGAACTTTCTAGACTGTTCTCTAATTCACCCCTTTTTGTGAAGCCACATCATTACTAATGTTCTAGAGTTTTCCCAATTAATTAACTGATCCGCGGACTTCTGAATCACTTCATGCTTATGATCCGAGATCCAGATCATCAATCATTCCTTTGTTCCAATTTATTTGAGCTTAAAATCAAAAAGTTTTGATGAATCATGGAAAAATATACAAGATCCGGTTTTTTAGCATTTTCTCCTCTTCTGATGCGATCAACAACCGTCCGCTCGCGCCGGGAAATACTCTATCATATGGTATTCGGTCCGCCAGACTTCCGGGCGCCAATATATTTCCCTTGAGTCACATTACTTTTTGTAAGAATTAGCAAATAAATATATATGAATTATAAGGTGTTTCGCCGTTTGAGCAATATCTCCGTCAAGTTTAAAGCTTTTAGAATGAAACAAAACCGTGGATAAAGTTAAGAAACAGTCCTTTCAGATGGTAAAAAGATTACAGTCAAAGGTTTACTGGTTCCCGAGATATTCACATTTCTTTCCCAATGTTCCTTCTTATTCTGCCGTCTATGTGCTATTTTCTTGTTGTAGGGATATATTCTTTGAATATGACACCTATGCCAGGTTCTAGGCATGCTTGTAGTAGATTAAATCTCATGCTACATGGGTGTAGATAATTTATAATGATCCTCTAATGTCTGTCCAGTCTCATAAAGATCATGAGATCTGTTAAACGTCTGAACTTGTCACCTGTTTGTTGACTATTCTGATAGATCATTGTTTTATTCTTTGAATATTATTTCTCCTACACTGGGCCTTCTTGGAAAGTCCTGGATGAAGTGGCAGTAGAAGTTGATGAACCCCAGGAAAGACTGGACCTCTTTGATCTTTGTGGGTGCTGGCCAGCCGGTCACTCCCTGAACCTTCACTGGGTCCATGGCAACATGGTTCTCCAAGATGACAAGGCCCAGGTAGTTGATCTTCTGCTGCTCAAACTTGCATTTCTCTGGTTTGAGGAACAGCTTCCGGCCCCTCAGTGTGGATAGGACCTCCTGGATGACCTTCCAGTGCTCCTCCAGGGTGGGTGTGAACACCAGGATGTCATCCATGTAGCAGATGACGACCCCTCGGTCTATGAAATCCCTGAGGATGTCATTCATCATGGTCTGGAAGGTGGCTGGGGAGTTGCACAGTCCGAAGAACATCACCATTGGCTCAAACAACCCTTGGTTGGTTGCAAAGGCCACCTTCCACTTGTCTCCCTCCTTGATGTGGATGTTGTTGAACCCCCACTGCAGGTTGGAGGTACTATCAAAAAGTGTAATCCACTTCATGAACCTTCATGAACCTTCATGGATCCCATGAATTTTCATGAAACATCATAAAGGTTCATGAACCTTTATGCTTATATACAATATTTATATTGAAATCATTAATTTTCAACCCAAAAAGTCGATTTTTTTGGCAAGCATGAAACTTCATGAAGAGTCATGAAGCCATGCATCATGAATCTTCATGCAGAGCCATGAATGTCCATGCACAGTCATTGTTACAGGGATGGGGGAAATTCCCCATTCCTCAATCCGTTCTTATAGTGGCTCATTCACTCATTTCCACACCCATTTCCTCCCATCTGAGCCCAGGCAATTAACCTTAGTCTCATCAGACCACACCACTCTCTTCCAATCCTCCAGAGTCCACTCCTTGTGGCTGATTGCAAAGTCCATCCTGTCTTTCTTATGACATTTGCTGAGCATGGGCCATTTCTTCTTCACCACTGCTTTCCAACCAGCCTCCTTGAGCTGCAGACGAACATCCTCAGTGGAGAGGCTTGTGTTGTTGACATTTCGAAGGATTTGGGTGACTTGTGCAGCATTGTCACCTTTGCCAGAGTTGATGAGACACATTGCATGCTGGATATCAGTGTCTGAGAGCTTAGATGGATGACCACCACTGGGCTTAGGAGTGTCAGGATGATGTTTGGACCAAAGGCGGGTAACAGCGGAGTGGTGGGTGCCAGCAATAGATGAGGTTTGGCAAGCACTATGGCCAGAATCAATGAGAGAAAGAACTTGTTCAACTTTTGAAGTAGCTAATTGACGCATTTTGGAATTGGGGGTTATGGGTGGAAATGCTTGTGTATTTATACTCCAGCAACGCTATTTTGTTTACTAGTGTGTATAGTGAACAATATCACATGACTTATCACATGATATCTCCATTTTTAGTCCATTCTGGCAGTACACCAAAAAACTGTTGCAATGACATGGGTCATTTGGAAAATAAATAACTTGACCAAAAATGAACATATTGATTAGATAATCAGTAGGGGTTTGGATGAGATACTAGTGCATCTTTTTCATATTTCCTCACAATTTTGGAATCCCTTCCCATGGTGCAATATGCTCATGAAGTGAAATGTGCAAAACATTGCAACGGTTTTTTGGGGCACTGTATGCCCTGGGGTGTTACAGTTGTAACACAGTCCGTTCCTCCTCTGGTCAGTCCTCGAGCGGTCGAGGTCCATGGGTTGTGGGCCCATCCCTGTAGGGGGGTGGGCTGCAGGAGTTGGGGGCGGGGCTGCAGGTCCAGGTTGTGGGGCTGTGGGTGTGGGATGTGCATGAGGGGGGTTTGCGGTTGGTGGGGGTCGCGTTAGGGTAAATGGAGGCCTGGGCGGGGGCACGCGAGGTTGTGTTGCCTGGAAGCATCGCCACTGGTTGTCCAGGAGAGTGGCTTCATGTTTCCACTTGGCCCAGGTGGTATATACTCTCACGGAGCCAGGCGTTGATTGCTTGCTCGAAATGGTCGACAAGCCCAACATCGCCTAGCCGCAAGGCAGGTCCCAGTATCTCGAACTCCTGGATGACTTTGTCCATGGAGTCACTCCCCTGTCGGATGCCTGCCAACTTCTGCTGGGCGGTGGCTTCCCGGTTGGGGTCCTGGAACATGGCATCGAGTTCCGTGTTGAACTCGTCCATGGTGAGGGTGGGAGAGTTTGCCGTCAGCAGCGTGATGGTACGCTAGGTTGCCCATGCTCCTGCAGTCCCCCCCTTCATGTAGGACAACACGAAGAGGATCTGAGAGAGGGGGGTGGGGAACTCGGCCACGTGGACGTGGAAATAGATGCCGCATTCGGCCTTGAAACGGTCAAGGTCCTCGCTGGCTCCTGAGAAGGCGGTGGGGGGGGCAACCTTAGGCCCCTTGGGTCTGGGTGCGGGTGTGGGTGCAGGGGCGGGTGTAGGTGCGGGCATGGAGGCAGGTGCTGGCTGTGTTATGGAAATGGGAAATTCCCATTTTTAGCCTCTTATGGCCTCTGTACAGTATATTATCACGTGACATGAAAATAATAACAACCTAACCAACAATTACTACCCAAAAACCCGAGGTCAATGTTACTGTAAACACCTTTGTTACAACACCTGTTACATTAATTGTAACATCTTCTCAATGTCACGGCCCCCTCCTGCACCTGAACGCTATAGAAATGGGCCAATTAGGCCCCATTTTTATAACAGGCTGGTTCAAGACCTGGTTTTCGATAATGGCCTGTAGTTCTTGGAACCAAGCCAGCAGGTCATCATATTGCTCTTCGGTTACCATGGCAGGGGAGGGGGGAGGGATAGGGGAGACAAGGTTGAAGCCTTCTTCTGCTGTCAGGGACGCATCTGGGGTAGAGGAGGCCCAGGTGAGACGCCCAACACTAGAAGTCTTGTGGGGTGTGGAGCGGGCGTGCGTACTGGTGGGCCCGGCTCAGGAGACAGTCCCTGGCCACTCAGACTGAAGTGGAAAAGGGTGAGAAGAAGGCTACTTCTTTGGTTCCCACTTCAGGTATGTTTATATACATGCGGCTTGGGTCACATGACAGGTGCCACGTCATCCTCGCATACAGCCGCAGTCACCCAGGTGTCCCCGTGGGGGATCCTGAGGGCATCCACTGTGAACGTGCGAGCTGGACATAGTGGGGGGTCGCCCGAAGCGCCCGGGCTGGGCGTGTCATGAGCACGCTGTGGGTGGGTCAATGGTACATTGATACAGAGAAAGGTCGTCCATGTAGAATAAAGAGAAAATAAAGAGAAAGTGAAATAAATGAAGAGGAAGTGAAATGGGGAAAGAAAGAAAGAGGAAGGGGGGAGGAGGTAGGAGAGGACTGGGTGGCGGGGTACCAGGTGAAGTGGGGCCGGGTGGGGCCGGGTCAGGCGGGTGTGCCCTGACACTGTGCCAAGTTACACATCTGTGCCCTAATTTACTTACTGGGAGCAAGAACTAAAGGGGGATTAACTCTAGTCGATTTTATCACTAGGGTGTAACCTATCTACAAGTTATGTATATATAGTTACAGCGAGGGAAGGCCCATGAATGGCAGGGCCAAGCAGAGCAGAACTAATGGAGTTAAACGTTAGCCGACTGAATATTACTGACAAGTCAGGTTATGGGGTTAGCAGAATGGTGGGCTATAACCCAGAAACGGAAAGGAGGGATAGGCCCAAAGGTAGACTTGCAGGGCAAGCAAGTGAATTGCCCAGCAGGGGCAGGAGTGCACTAGCAGATGTCAGAGCTGTCTGGAGGCCTTTGGGGTTCCGTACTTAGGGAGGCATAGGTAATATATTGAATTGGAGAGGTGGTGACCATCGGGGGAGTCAGAGGTGGTTGTGGAAACCAGAGGCTCTGAGGTTAGTGATAAAGGAGCAGAGGGAATCCGGAGGAACAGAGGTGGTTGAGGATGATGGCCATGGATGGATATGACATTAGGGCTACTTGTGTACCAAATTTGAGGCTGAATGGATGCAGAAATTAGGAAGCATAGCAAACCTGGACATGAAAAAGTGGCCATGTGTACCACTTAACCATGCCGACCTCATGTAGCTCTCTCCACCTTACCAAGAGCTAGCCAAGCAGCCAGTGGGTAAAAGGCCATCATTACACATGCCAGGCTTTATTTGTTTTGATGATACATAGAAGCTAGTCAGGAGCATGTTTCTATCCACAATTCATAACTTTAACCCAAACAATCTGCCAATTAACCATCCCTATATTCCCCAACTCAGATTCTGTCTTGCTTGTTTCTTTTAATGGGTCAGCATGCAAACTCATTGGAGGGCCTGTTGGAGGAAGGGATCAAGTGATCTCCCAAACCATCAGGGAAGGGGTACCCCCCCCTGGCATAACAGGCGAGTAGTGTATGGATGCACGCTAGAAGTCCTGGGTTCGATACCAGGCTTGTCCATTTTATGTCATTTGTCCAGTCACGCTGGTTTACGTCATAAGAATTTGGAGCTCCAGATAAGTCCAGTAGTCGCACCGGATACAAATTTCCTCATGGTGGACAGCCACGGTACATCAATTTGGAGGCTAACACCCCAAATTGAGGGCGAGTGTTGGAGGAAGTGTCATGACCGACAAATCCCAGGGCTCCGTCAGCGGCGAACCAATGCCGATAGGCGAATCCGCCGACCCGAAACCCATCCTAACCAGCCCCCAACCCCATGTCTGGCCTCCTGCCTTACTGCATGAGACTTGGCCAGTAATCAGAACCTAGACCCTGCCGGTATTCCGACCTTACCTCCAGTTCCTGAGCCCTTGGTGCTCCCGGCATTCAGTCATGCCTGCCTTGTCTCCATCCGAACCACACTCATCACTTCCCGCTATGTGGTCACAGCCATGCCCCGCTTCCGTGCATTCTGCACCCTCTGCCCACTCCACACCCTCTGCCCATCTCTGCACCTTCTGGCCACTTCTGGTTGCCCTTGACACCTCTGGTCAGGTCAACACCTCTGTACCTCTGTTGGCCTTCATGCTGTCCTTGTGTGACAGTGCTGGCAGATCAACCTCTGTTGCGGACTTGTGTCGGCACCGCACCGACCCCGCTTATTTGCGGACTTGTATCGGCGCCGCACGCTGACCTCCGCTTTTCCTCCAGCCATTTGTCACTTGGCAGCTTGTCATTCATTCTTTGCCGAGTGCCATTCATTGTTTGCTTCCTGCCAATATCGGCATTTGATCCCCTCTTTATTGGCACTAGGTTATTGATCTCATTCAGTTATTCATCAATAACCCTTGCCACTTATTGTTTATTGATCTGTTCCTTGTTTCCAGTTCCCGGGCTCTTGTCCTATTTAGTTTGACAATCCCCGCTTATCTCCGCGCCGGACCGCGCCGGACTGACCGGCCTTTCTATATTCCCTCTTGCCTATTTATCTACCTTGTAAATACTTTCGGGGACCCCAGTCTGAAATCAACTAGAGTACCCCCCCTGTCTGTTCTGAGTCTCTCCTTCTGCAAAGGGGGCTTCCCCCCCTCTGAGTCCGTGCTCACGGAGTCCGTGCTCCTCCTATAGGTCCGCTCCGCCCGCAAGTCTTGTTTGAAGTCCGCTGTAAGTGTCAGTTTGTAAATACGGGATCTCCCCCAAACGTCAAGCTCAGGGCACAGCGCTCCACCTGAGTCGCTGAGGCCGCGATCCCACTCTGCTAACCTTGGACAGCGCTTCCGGACGCGCCGCATATTTCCGCCCGCATATCCGTGCGCGCGCTCCAACAGACCTCTGCCACAATCTCCGACTCCGACAATAATCCAGCCTCTGACAAAGATCCCGACTCTGACAGGAAGGGATCAAGTGATCTCCCAAACCATCAGGGAAGGGGTACCCCCCCCTGGCATAACGGGCGAGTAGTGTATGGATGCATGCTAGAAGTCCTGGGTTCGATACCAGGCTTGTCCATTTTATGTCATTTGTCCAGTCACGCTGGTTTACGTCATAAGAATTTGGAGTTCCGGATAAGTCCAGTAGTCGCACCGGATACAAATTTCCTCAGGGCCAGGGAGGTGGCATGAAGAAAAGACACATTTGGTGGAACAAAAGGTACCACAAAGCCATCCAAGATCCTAATGAGGGACTGGATGGCTTATAACTATCCCCAACTTCAGCAGAACAAGCCTCCTGCAACATTGGAGGCATCAGGGGACATGGAGCAAGCAGTGGAAGGGGTTTGGCATGAGTGTCTGAGTACAATGTCACACAATGTCACGCAATATCATTGAGGGGTGACATGGGCATTTGGGAGGCCTTCTTGCACATGTACTTCACAATAGAACATTGTTCATAATTTCGGTTCATTTTGGCAGGTATTCACATTCTTGTTACTCTACAATTTTAATGAAATTTTTCATGATGTTTTGCGACTCTGAGGTGCGGATTAGTGAAATCGGTCTCATTGGGGGGTGAAAAACTGTAGGTGATAACACAAAGGGATGTGTGGTGTAAGGACAAAGTTGGGAGGCAAAGGGCGTCGGAGCACAATCCCCAACGCGACAAGGGGGGGCGCAAAGGAGTGGCCAGAATAGGAAAGGTGCCACCGGGCTAAGCGGGAGCGGGTGCATGTGAATGTTTCAACAAAATCACCCCTCTTACCGTAGGATACATCCGCGACACGGGCGGCTTCCCCATCCACACCCCCTACTCACTTCCTACCTCCTAACACGGCTGGCCGGACATGAACGCTTCCATTCATTCATTCATTCATTCACATATCTAGTTTCGTTCGTGTAGCTCGAATTACGGATGTATCCAAAATTTACACATCAGAATCGGATCAAAAATCTCCGAGTACATCCAAACAGGTATCTACTGAGGATCCAAAATTTTGACCCCTTTACGCAGTGAATACAATGGAAATCTAGCGTATTGGCAATGATCACAGGACCTCTTGCACGTTCGCGTCGGGAAGATTGGTAGGACCTGCTACAAATTGGCACGATTAAGACACCAAAAACTTTTCAAAAATCAAGGGAGCAGCACAAAATCAACCCACCACATAGCTACACCCTCAAATACTATCCCTCTCGTCAACCGTCTTCAATCCCGTCCCCGTCATAGCAGTAATCTCGTTCAATTCATCCTCCTGCTTATCCAAATGGCTGAAGCAAATCCAAAACGCAATGCCACTCACGAACCCAATGATGGCCGCACTCCCATAATTCCAAATCAAATGAGGATCCGCGGACAACGGGTTCAATGCCTCCGTGATTGCGCTCGAAATCGCAGTCGTGAACAGAAAGACACTCATCACAACCGATCTCATGTTTTTCGGTGCCTTCGTAAAGGCGTATTCGAGTCCGGTGATGGAAGCGAAGATTTCGCTGAAGGCGATGAGGATATACGAGCCAGACTGGATCCAGACGCTTAAGTGGGAAGGAGTATCGCAGGAATTTGCTTGATAGCCACAAGGTGAAGTCTGATAAATGTAATATTGAACGACGGCCGCCCAGACCATTGCTGCTACGCCGGTCATAAATCCCAAGAAGATTCTCTTTATCGGTGTAAATCGAATCCCCATCCGTGCAAGCCATGGATAAATGACATAGTCACAGATGGGGATGAAAATGATCAGAGCGAGTGGGTCCAAGTTGTTGATGACGTCGTTGGGAACTCCGTTCGTTGTCATCGTTGCCGCTTGCGATGTGAGCGTAGTGTTGAGAGGGTTATAGCATATCCAGTAGCAAGGGAAGAACAAGAAGACTTGACAAGCCTTGAGTCCTCTCCTGACTTCATCCACGAAGATATCGTCATATGTTAGCCAAGAAGGTCGTCCGCCCTCAGGCTGAGACTCCAGAATCCTGCTAGGCTTAGCCTTCTCCCAAAAACCAGGATGGGTCCAATTTCTCCAAGTCCGAACTGGGTCCGTCCAGACAACCGTACCTTTCATTGCAGTCCTCCAAACCCGTAAAGCCTCGACGACGATCGAGCCTTGAGGGGGACTTTGTTTGTACTTATGTCTGCCGAGGAACAATATGATGGGGCAAATGAAGAAGAAGACGGTTGGAAGTGTGTAGGCCAACCAGAAACCGACGTATTTCTCGGAGTAGGTCATCCCTAGCTGACCGACGAGAGCCCCGACATTGATGAGAAGATAAAAGTAGAGGTAGATGCGTGCCGTCGTCACAGCGGGATCGACGATGACTCGGGTGCCATCAGAGAGAGATTTGACACGCATGGCAGACACTTGATACTGCTCAGCGACAAGAGGCGAAATATTGGCCTTGAATCCACCGGCTAGGGGACAAAGATAGGGCTCAGGGGAGCAACACATCAGGCCACAGGCATTAAAAACAAATACTTACTTCCCGTTCCCATAACAATCAACGCAAGCGTAAAACAGGCCAACGCCCCACTAGAATGCTCAATAACACCCGGAACACTGCTCACGATCAGCAAAACGTGCCCAATCATCGCAATGATCACAGCCCAGCAAATAGTTTTATAACGTCCCAATTTTGTATCCGCGATGTAAGCACCGAACAAAGGAACAACATAGACCCAGAATTGGTTGAAGGTGGTTAGACCTGTTGCGGCTTGGATGCCCCGCCCAAGGGCTCCTGAAACGTGGTCATGTCCGCCTGCACCGGTGCGTGAGCCGCGTGGGAGAGGCCGCTGACTGAGGGTCCAGTCCATGTCGAATGCAAAGTAGTTCAACTAGTCAAGTGACGGTGTGACGAGGTGGAAACATACATGAAGTTGGTGTAGACTGCCGTAGTGCCATAGTAGGAAAACCGTTCCGCCATCTCCACTATACCAATGGTGTAGGCGGTCCAAGGTCTAGAATATAAATTGAGAGCATCATCAGCATCATTCGAAATTCAGGCTCGGCATCGAAACTGATCGAGTCGTCGATTTCTATTTTGGGTTCGAGCTCGAGCCCCATTGGGCAAAAAAACGAGGACCGAGAGGAAAATGTCACACTCACAACTTATCAGCTACTCTCCCAAGCCTATTGGGACCCGACTTTTCATCCTCGGTGGGCAAGGCCCACAATTCACCCTCCGGCGTGACTTCAGGCCGATGATGTAAGACGTCGCCCCATTCTGCCGTTTCGATGCCTCCTGCATGAGGGTTTTCCTTTTCATCGGTGATGACTTTTTCCTCCCTGACGCGGGCTCTGGTGACGAACAACTGGTCTTCAATATCGGTTCTGGGGTGTTGATGAAGGGAAAATAGTAAAGCAGTAAAACGTTGAATGTAGGGGTCGTCAAAAATAAATGACAGAGGAACTTACGCGGACATCAGGCTTTTGTTAGATTACTAGATTGTACGCCTTCAACGACAAGGACGATGAAAAAGAACCAGGCGGAAGGGAGGGGAGGAAGAAGCAGAGAATAACGTTATAAGTGGGATTGTGACCACATGGCCGCAAGGGCAGTGTAGGGGAGACGACAAAGAAGCCAATTTCGCTTCGACTTCGCGTACAATAAATGGAAGGCCGGCTCCAGTAAACAACCCTTGATATATGAGCTCGCTTAACATCCACGAAGGTCGTCATTGCAACTCTCATTCCAGTGTCAATCCGTGAAAACCGGTTGGGCAAACTGGGTCAGGTTAGTCAGCTCAGTATAAGACCCTATCAAGGGGTGTTGCTTGCGCGGCCTTAATGGCCTATTTCACCGTAGACATCCTGGTGAAGTGGCTTGCTGCCGAGAACTGACCTGTGGGAAAATCTGGGACGTCCTAAGACTACCTAGCGCACAGCGTAGACGTTCTGGATGGGGGTTACTGTAAGTCCGATACTCAGCCCCTTCAAACCGGCTCGGTCGGGTTGGCAGTTAGATTCTCAAGACATCGATATATGTAAATGCACATCGACGTGGAAACAACGATGTCCTGCAAATATCCAATGATGGAATGTGGAACCAATCAATAACTTGATAGAAGAGGTTGACAGGAAATTGTCCATCTATCAGCTGGCTGTGTCTCGATTTGAGGGGTCTTATGTGGTCGCGTGATATATGAAAGCTGTGTGTATATGACGAAAATGTATGATGGTCTTATGATTCAAAGTGGCACCCGGATCCTTGCGAGCATCAATTGTAGGTATATACCTTTGCCCTTCCTCATGTGTAAACAGCATTTGTATCATGATCATTCTTGTAAGTCACAAAGGGGGGCCATGGTATGCGGTTGGGGGAGGACGGTCGTTTACCCATACAATCTTTCTTCCTCGAAGAAATCTGTATCAACATACTTGCGATAGCGGCAGTCTCATCGTTATGAGACTCATGGCTAATATTAGTTGAGTGCCTGATGGTGCGGTTGAAACATAGAACTTGAAGAATAACTTGAATAGTGACCGTCGTCATTAATGGTGGAGTGGTTGAGTTGTAGTCGGCGTTGCAGATGCGTAGCGAGAAGCATCGGTGATGAATGGGCCCGCTCCACCAAGTCCTTTCTCAGCTCAGTAGAAGTAGAGGAGAATGCTTTAGAAAAGTGTGGAGTTTTCGAATACATAGGGATTGGGGATTCGTACTTGGGTTTAGGAGCATTGGACGCTTCATTGAGGTGAAGAAGTGATTCGAGAGTTGGACTGGTGGCGAGGGTGTTGGGATGGCGATTCTGAACGATGTAGCCAGCGGAGAAGTGATCGGGAAGGTGAGAGGCAGAGTAGCACGCCCGTGTTTACGCTTCGACATGCATGGTTCCAGGTGGAAACTAAAATATAAACCTAATAACACCCCTTGGTGGAACGGACAAGAATCACATGCGCAATCACGAAAATGAGGAAATATTTTCTACTTAAAACCAACCAAAGATACATACATAGTTCATGAATACCACTTTAAGCTTCAGGCGCTAAATCAAAATCATATTTTGTAACTGATTTCCTTTCCTTTTACTTAAGTACTATTATTATTATCATGCGGTCTTCCATTGGCCTCGTGCAGACGCCCATCCGCGGTTACTGTCGAAGACCTGAGCACGTTATGTTCCTCGTTGCTGTTGAGTGATGGAGATGAGGAGATCGTCGTGCACATAGCGACGAGCGTGGTTCTCAATCGAAATCGGGGGGGAGGTGGTCGAGCGAGTCACTAAGACTCTCCGCTTTTCAGAAACATCGAACGCCACGGAGCCGAACGCCTCAGTACGATGGTTACAATGCGTAGGCCCGCTTGATATCTCTGTTATAGCAGCGAGTCACTAAAACTCTCCGCTTTCCAGAAACACTGAACGCGCCGGAAGTGAACGAGGTAAACGGTTCACGTGCGTGCATGCTTCATGCATGTGATGAAGCCCGCAAGAGGTCAGCTGGATAAGGGACATGTGAAGAAGTGAGGAGGCAACGGAGAATATTAATGAGAGGAGCGCGAAAGTGAATAACTGAAAGCTGGCACGTGAGGCGAATAAGTATGACGCGTGAAGACGTCACGCACATGAAGAACCAATCAGAGGCTTGGAAATCAACCAATCAGAAGTGTTCCACGACCGTCTCATTATTAATATGTAAGCAATTAATAAGTAAGTATGTGACACTCAGCGCTCTCTGTATAGATAACATCGTAACCTGCGCAAACGGTATAAGCGATAACGGGATATCAGACAAAAGTGATAAAAAGATAAGATGCTAATAAGTGCCACATGTAGAACGTAGTAGCGTATACTTGGCGAAATAGTGAAACATGTTGGTATAATATCAAATAACTGATATAAGCATGGCATGCATACTGGCGCGTCGTCATGGCTTGTTCATCCAACAATTTGACCGCTAGTCACTTTGCGAAGGATGAGGGTTCGGCGCCTGAACTGCTTTTCTAAATAAGGAAATCCTCATGAGCGCCAACTTTTTTAGGGCCAACGCCGCTTAACCGGATTAAATCCCAACCGGCAGCAAAGGTCGTAGCCGCGCAGAAATACATAATATGTATGTCCCTTGTCCAAGGGCATCTTGCTTTTAAGATTCCCCACTCCCGAGCAGCGGGACTTAGTCTACACGCCGAACAGTCTGGTTTCTAGACGTCCCAGTGACACTATATATGCGTCTTTCCTTGCTTTCAAGCCCTGCTCTCCTTTTGGTCTCGTTGCTACGGTGCTTCGTCTATGTGAAAGGCACGCCTCTGAAGACAAGGGGTAACACGCTCAGGAAGCCCACGCATGGTGCCGTGGCAAGTGAATCAGCTGTGTGTTCAGGCATTGGGGGTGACATTCTCAGGGCTGGTGGGAATGCTGCTGATGCCATTGTTGCGACGGTGCTTTGTGTGGGCACGGTGGACGCACATCATTCCGGCATTGGTTTGTTCCTTTTGTCGCGTTTACATCATTGTCTGATCTGGAATGTAGGTGGTGGAGGCTTCGCGCTAGTGAGGAGCCCTAAGGGCAAGTACAAAATGATCGATTTCCGAGAGACAGCACCAAGGGCGTCGAATGAGACAATGTTTGTCACTCAAACTAACTGTGAGACGTGTCCATTTTTACAGCGAGCGGCAGCCCATGACAGTATTTGGTGTAGCTACTGCATCTACCATTGGAGGCCTCTCTGTTGGCGTCCCCGGTGAGCTCCGTGGGCTGGAGTCGATTCATAAAATGTACGGCCGTTTGCCCTGGAAAAGGTTATTCCAACCTGCCATCAAACTTGCCAAGGAAGGCTTCGTCAGTTCGTGTTACTTCTAATCCCCCGATCCTCACTCTAAAGAGCATTCATCACTGATGTGCGTGTAATTCATTTTAGTCCAAGGACAACTTGCTGGAGCGATTGCATCCAATGCTGCGTTTATTCTTAACGGTGAATCTTCCCGACCCCGACCAAATCCTACTTTTACTCAGCTCGTTTCCTCTCCAGACACGGAGTTTTCTTCTGTTTATGCCCCCAACGGCACACTCCTTAAGCAAGGATCCGTTGCCCACCGACCTGCTTACGCCAAGACCCTCACGGCAGTAGCGAACCACGGGGCGGATGAGTTTTACTGCAAAGATAGATGGATCGCCCGAGCGAGTGTCAAGGCTGCCCGACATAGCTACTTGCAACCAGGTATTATTACCCTTGAAGACTGGGAAGGTGAGTCAGATCCATACGTTTAAACTTGATTTATTCTGAATCGACTATTTGTGAAGGATATAAGGTTGAGATTCGAGAACCGGCCAGTATCCACTATAAGGGCCTTAAGCTTACCTCAACTGTGGCACCCTCGTCAGGGACTGTCGTTCTTGGCGCGTTGAACATTTTGAGCGGATATGATCTGAGCTACACAACGGATCCCACCACGGGACTGGTAGTGGATTCAAACTTGACGGCACACAAACTAGTAGAGAGTTTCAAGGTAGGCATCATTTCCTTGACTCACCGTCTTCAAACTGATAGTGTCCCCTCCAGTTTGCATACGGACAAAGAACAGTACTCGGTGACCCAAAGTTTGTAAAGAACGTGACCAAACTGGAGCTAGAGTTCATGGAGCCTCAAATGGGAGCGAAGATTAGGGCCGTGATGCCAAGCAATTCAACCGGGCCACCATCGGTGTGTTTGCCTTCTTCCCTCAAAGCTTGAATTGAGCATCGAGTGATGATAAAAACCACAGCTGTATGATCCAACCGGCTTCGAAATCAAGCAGACGCCAGGCACGAGTCAAATCGTTGCCGCCGATGAGAGTGGACTCGTTATCAGGCATGTACTCACCACTTCACCATACTGCCCATATGCTAAGCAACATGGATCGCATGCTTCCGGGAACAGTTTGACAACTACTGTCAACCTATATTTCGGCTCACATATCATGGTTCACGAAACGGGCGTGATTTTGAACGATGAAATGGTGCGCCGTACTTGGCCAAATCACTCGTTTTGTGCGCCATAGTAACGACCTATGATTCATCCTCAGGACGACTTTTCTTCACCTGTAAGTATATACCCACCACCTCTCCTAGTTGATCCACCATATTTACGCAAACCGTATAGGACTCATCGAATGCGTTCGGATATGTCGCTACACCCGCAAATTATATTCAACCCGGCAAACGCCCCCTTTCTTCTATCAGTCCAGTTATTGCGGAAGATGAACATGGTCGCTTTGTCTTTGCCAATGGGGCAGCGGGCGGCTCAAGGATCATCACCGCTAACATTCAAACTCTGCGTCACTACTTAGATCACAACTATACAGCTCGTAAGCAATTCTTTCAATTCCTCAGTTTACCATGTTTATATATCTTGTCTATGCACAGAGCAAGCTGTTAATGCCCCGCGAGTACATGATCAAATTTTTCCACAAGTCACCACTGTCGAGTACACATCTGTTTCACAGAACGTTACGGGCTACAATAATGCCACCGTTGCATCCCTTGCTAGCCTCGGCCATAATATTAGCTGGGTAGCCCCTGGAGTGAGTGTCGCAGCCGTGATTGGACACAGAGATGGGGTGTTCGATCCCGCCGCTGATCCCAGGGTACCGAATTCTGGTCATGTCGTTATTCAATGCTGATGAGTGGCGGGGTGAATGAGGTGAAGGATGCGGTGTCAAAATTCATTCCTTGTTATAGACATCTATCGAGTAACATTGGAATATAATACGTATATCCTTCCTGTTCCTTTTTGCTAACGCGGAGCGGATCGTTGCCATCCCTTCACATTCGAGCAAGACATATTTTGTGCAACGACTTCATGCCTGTCATTATCTAATAGCTAGCTATTACGTTCAGATCAGCTGTGTATGTATCTTCTGTAAATTTGGACTCAGCAAGAATACAACGGGTCTTGTCTTCATGCAGAGGTGGCTCAAAAGGAGATGTAGCGTGACGACAGCCCCGACTTGCACTGAGACTTCGCACAGAGAAGACAGTGTACAACCAGAAGGAGATGTGAAAGCAAGAAACTCACAAATCACGGGAACACCCATAAATGTCGCAAATAAACGGGCTCCCCATAAAGCCCGGCCCTTCACCTACTGCAAGACCGAAAAATTCACAACACAGATCCAAATGAAGGGACAAGTAACTCAAGAAGTGCCTGGACTAGGAAACAAGGCAGCAAAGAGCAGCAGGTTAAGTGCAGCAAAGAGCAGCAGGTTAAGTGCAGCAAACGAAGAGGATAAAGGCATATGAGCCATGGTCTGCGGATACTGTACAAGTCTTATTTAATCTCGTTCCTCCATTAAATCACGAATAACCGATGCGCAGCCATCTTAATTTGAGCAGCCTTACTGTATGTTTCACGATCACCTGCCGTTGTGCCCACAGAATAGGGTGCACGGGTGAAGTGCTCCTGCAACAGGGTACGTTAGAGGGGTTGGCCATCGAAGTCCCTGTGCGTGTGGCAAGGCAGAGTCAGCCATCCCAACCTCTGCCGAGATCGCAGCCCAGTTGGACGGTTTGGGGCCTGGGGAATTGAGATAAGAATGACGCCTGCACTTTGTCTCCACACCAGCTCTTCGTGGGAATGACCACAGACCAGTCGCAGAGCAGCTTCGAGAAAACAACACCATAAATATGAGTAAAACGAGTATAGGTACTTTAAATATATGCTTAACATTCTCAGAACACAAACTGTAGCCTATGGACATTATTGAGGTTGCTGCATCTAGTGAGACCCGAATTGGAACCAGGCGACTCCGAACACCCTAAACCCCAAACCCCATGACACCTCTCCTTGAGTAGCATCACAGGCAATGACTTCTGACCTCTACGCAGTCTCATACGACAGCCAGTTGCAGTTGCTGGCCACTCGCTTAGAGATCTCTCTTGATTGAGCCATTGGCGACACCATTGGCGCCCTTCTTGGCACTAGCTGCTGGCTTATACGTCCGCAGGTAGAAGTCGATGAAGAGTAATAGATAGGACGAGATGAGAAGCATGCCGAAAACAGCAGCTGCATTCGTTCCTGCGCAATCCGCAACGTGGGGCAAGTTTATGTTGGGGATCCATTTCTCATGAGCCGCACGTTGCCAGACTGTTTTTCATCCATTTCAATGCGAAGAGCAAACAAACGGCATCATAGTGTGAGAAAACCGGAATAAAGCTAATTGGAAAAAACGTACCGGAGAAGTAGATGGCGATGAGGTCGATAACGAACTGCGTGATTTGCATCGTGGTGAGATATTTCTTCCACCAAATCTTGCGCCCACCAGCGGTGGCCCAGTAGTAGTAGTACATCAAGACGTGAACACCGAGGTTAAGAGTGATGGGGACCCATGACTATTATATCGTCAGGGAGTTCGTCAGATCATGCATATCAGTTGAAGACGTACCACACTGGTACGGCCATCGAGCTGGGTATAGCATAGAAGAGCAGTGGCGGAGTGGTGGAAAACGTGCAGGAAGGCTAAGAGGTATTATTGAGCTCAGTCATTTTTTTGGATCAACAACGACATACCGAGAGGCTTTTTCTTTATGGCGAGGAAAATGGTATCGATGAGCTCAATATACTTGAAGTAATAATTGATTATATAGTAAAACTCCAATCTCTAAACGGTGTGAAATAATATAATTTGGGGGGACTGGTCAGTGAACCCGCGAAGGTATGTTAGACGTGGGGCGTGTCGGGTGCCTTGCTCGCCAATGTGAACACCGAATCAGAAAGCACCTACCGGAGTCCACGACGATGTATGGCAAATCGCGCCAAACATGCCAGCGTTGAATAACAACGGGATAACTTCCTCAAGCATGCATGCGAGTAACAACCCACTCCCAAGGGACAAAAACATATTGTGGACTTGAAAAAGAAAGGTGAGCTTGTAAGGCTGGTAAGGTTTCATGGCAGCCTGAATGCCGAAGATGGTGATGAGGTATGCAACAATTATGCCAACGACGATTGGGGTTGTGCTCAATGGAGTGACACCTTTCTCATACTGCCGGAGGTAAGGCGGAAGGCGGTAGGGGACGACAGAGAGGATAAGATCTGCGAGACCCATTACAGAGGAGTAAGGGAGAGGACGAGAAGAGGTGGAACGAGGAGGATTTGGAGGGGTCAATGAAATTTTGAATGGCTCAAATTTCCTGGCCAGCCAATCCAGCGGAACCAATTTTAAATCAGGAAACTCTAAATCAGAGGATTTCTGTTACACAACGTCGCTTGTTTCTTGGCTGAGCGTTATATAGCAATTCGTTTAGGTAGAAGGTCATTTTGGGGGATTTCTTCTAGCGCCGCTAACAATACTGTATTCTCCTTATTGTTTCCTGGCGCTTGGCCTTCCCCACTGATCAATTACCGGCAACCTCCTTCCGCTTCATTGGTTGGGGACGACGTGCGGATGCTCCGAACAGAAATATTCCTCCCCAGGTGTATCGATCATCTTCATCGTATGGAAACATGATTCATGTAAAAGTGTCCGGGCGCTTCTTTCCAAGCTAACTGGTAGATTGGAGATCAGCGCCAGACGCCATGCAAGCACCAACAGTGTGGTTCTGTCAATTCACTCACAACACCCAATGCCACTATACCATCCGTCATGCGAGATCCCATCTAAGCGAGAGGTTCCTCAGATGTGTGTTGGCGTGTACCCAAGTGGACGTAGCATCTTGCACATTTTGCCATACGATGGCTATTGTCAGGGATTAGGTCTCAATACCCAGATATTGGATCATTGCGCAGATACCAAAACGCCGAACTAGGGACAAGGGTGGTTGCTTAGCTTATTAATCAGTCCTAACCACTGCCCACCCAGCGCCACTGTACTACGTTCATGTCATAGTAAATCTTTAACCAAGCGGACCGTCATACTTCAAAGATGAAACCCCGGAAAAAATCAGTACGTATATATGTGATATGATTCCAAGATGGATATGAAGCGCGGTTAAACAAATGGCGTGAGGTCGTGTCCAAAAGCTCGGCAGGAAACAGGTCGAAAGCTAGGTTCCCAGAGAGACGGTCTTCCGTACAAATTTGGCTGCTGGCCTGAATCGGTAAATTCTGCCCCAGCATTGGCGGTCCCAGAATCTAAGAAACTTCATAGGTAATCTCATGAGTCTCAACGAAGAACCTCAAGCCTTGAAGCGAAGTCGCTTAAATGCCAGCGACTTCGGTGTGGCCATTAATCGATCTAGAGCTTAGACATTTGTTTATTTCTGGATACTTAGTCCGCAACTTCAGGCTGCTCGTAAACGTTGGAGCATACTTATATATTTCTGGCTCAGCAGCTGCACTGCCACAATTTCAACCAAAGCTGGCGGACCTTTGGATGTCGACTACCGTGCCCACCCTTCCGCATTCATTGGCCCCGCATATTCTTATACATGCATCCCCGGACGTTGAAAACCTCTTGTTAAGCCCAAAGGGTCTTCCACCTCTTCCCGAGCTATTGTCGGCATTCGCTCACCTCTCTCAAGGTAGGCCTTGAGTTTGCCTGAAGATTATTTTGGGCGCTTTACTGGTGTTCGGCATCCTCATTGTGACCGTACACATCTAGTTACCACAAGGACCAGCACCCTCTCTCAAGTGACTCATCCAAGATTTCAGGTCAAGTTCTCATCGTTGGTGGACGTTGAAGAAGAATGCCGCGAGGACGAGGAGCGGCGAACGAGTCGGATAATCGACTGGATAGGTGGAAGAATCGCCCAAAGGGCTTCCACATGGCTCGGCGACGCCGAATCAAGGGACCGTGAGCGTTGGTGGGACGATGTTAAAGCTTGTGCAGACAGTGACAGAACTCCATGCCGCACCGAGGGCTGGAATCACCCTGTTGCGTGTAAGTGGTTTGTGAATACGGAGTATTGGTCTGATGAATCCCATGAAGTGATTTTGGCTACCTCTACTCTCGCACCCAATCCACTGCAGGCCATTACTGCCTTACATGCTCGAACCTTGGATCTTCCGTCATGGGTAGACACGACCCTATTTCGGTACACGCTAATTATCCATCCCACGCCTTCGAATCTCAATCCGGACGAGTGAGTAATATCTCCTATTATTGGCATCAGTCTAAGCTGGATCCTCGATCAATAGGGCGGTAGCTCTGTTGAACGCTGTGAAGAAACAGTTTGATCTCAATACTCATCTTTTGCAACTTCCGTCGTCATTAGAGAAAGTGAACGTACGAATACCTTTCGCGAGCAGCCGCCTATCCCCACCATTGGACGTTTCACGATCGCCTGAAATTCGGCGGCCAAAGCTTGAACGTCGAACAGTAGTGATGGAAATCACGATGTCAGAGACGGACGCGCAGAATACCCAGAGATTTGTTCGTGAGTTTGTGACAGTTTCTCTTATCCCTTGGATGGAGAGATACGTGATAGAATGGAATAACGCGGTAATGTGGAACATTTCACGCGTCACGCTGACTCCACTGACCATGAATCTATAGTTTTCCTCAACCAGACGCCTCCCATCGCGTCTACTATCCTCGACGACACGTCGGATCTTCGGGTCTTCTTCTCCCGCCCCTACTTCATCTGTTGCCAATGGCATTTTTTCTCTCGAGTCTCAGACATGGATGCATCGCCGTTTGGCTGAATTTTCAACTATATTAGGGGATTATAAACTTGCCTCGTTGGTTTGGGAAACTCTTCGCAAAGATTTTACCACAGGTTCGGATGTGCTGCCGCTCATCCTTGCTCCAGCCTCCTCTCTCTCTGTTTACGCAACCGCTGCCCTGCAACTACTTGGATTGAATAATGAGGAAGTTTCTGCAGTGTCACAATATAGAGCACTGCTGTATGCCGTCAGATGGGAGATTGGCATTCCCCAATTTGCAAGTATCGATGGTGAGAGATGGCTTGCCATGGCCGCTGGCAATGCCGAAGAGCCATTTTCCGCTCTTCTTCTGGCGCGAGCTGCCTCCTTAAGTAGTCGTCGAGGTGCGAAGAGACGTGCCGCTTTATGGTACACCTTGGCTGCCAAGAAACTAGAACGAAGTGGTGTCGTATGTACTTCAATGGCCAATGGGGTAGATGAACTAACGGACTTCTCTCAATATATCCCAGAAACCATTGACCATATACTTCTTCCAGCAGGCGAGCGATGCACATGCATTCAGGAAAGAAGTGCTTCTATCTCCATCGTTCTTTGAGATTGAAGCTCAAGAACAGGACCCGAAGATTGATCCTACGCAAGCTTGTATTCAGCATGCCTTAGGTATTGCGGTAGTTCTAATTGGCAATGCCTTTTTTATGAATCTTTTGATAGGCAGGTTAAAGTACTCCAGTGGCGATACGACTGCAGCCATCAAACTCTTCCTGAAGCTTCTGAGCCACAGTGCAATCCTTTGATAAATTCGACAACGATAGGATGTATGTAGAAGATTTTCGGCTTGCATTTGAGGTGAGCAAACCGGATTAGGTTGTGCTGCGTGCCCTGCTCATTCTTTTTGCTCAGCATTATCTTTCAACCAACCCTGAAACCCCTTCCTTCACAGAATCCAAATTGCCCCTGAATGTCTGTTTACCCTCAAGGACCCGTGTACGATTTTCCTCAAGAGATGTCTCTGAATCATCAGTGTGGACCGAGATGCAAGAAAGGTGGACAGCTTACCAGAAAACTCGAGGCGATAGGTCAGCCTTGGACCTTAGGGAGTTCGCCGAAGTGGGAGGTACGTGGGTAGGGTGAATCTCGAGTCGATTCTCTAATTTCATTCCTTTAGAACCTTTCTGGATCGACTTAGCACTTTGCAACCCTCTGGATACCGAAATGAATCTCACTGGCTTAACGCTCGAAGTTGAATGCAAGGATGCCTCGAAGGACGCACTGACTTCGGTTGTGCAAATTGAGATCATTGAATCGGTTTTTCTCAACTCGAAGGAGAGGACAACGGCAGTCATGTTTTATAAATATTACGTGATTGTCGCTGATGTGACATCCCTAGGTCCCTATCAAAGCGACCCCCCTCATCCCAACGTCCTTGAAATTCATTAATGCGCACTACTCATTCCTTTCTCTCCTTCGTACTTGTGAAAGCCTGGCCGTGCGTGGAAAGCGTCTAAATGATACCCCCGCCCAGCGTCAAGGAAACGTACGCGCGCCTGATGCGTTCGTAGTTGCCAATGTCCGACATCCCGTTGCCAAGCTAGAACCACGATTCGATGATACCTCTATTAATCACGAAGATGAAACGACCTTTTACTGCGGCGAAATACGTAATGAATACTTTTGAGGTTGAAAATACCGGGAAATTGACCGTGAACGATATATGGGTGGTACTGCCATGGGACGGCTCAATTAGGATAAAAGATGATGGGGATCTTGAACACCTGGAGAGTAGGTGCAATCTCGGTTTTGGTTGCGGCGAAGCTCACCGTGCCACAGAAATCGCTGGTCCAAACACATTAGCCCCTCCCAGCCGTATCGATTATCTTCCGGTCCTTTAACACCGGTGCTTCAATAAAGCTGCCGATCCAAGTATTTTCGGGACTCCAGCCGCAATCACCAATTCCATTCTCGTAGTGTACCGAGAGGTGCGGCCGTTTCTAATTGATGGTTTAAGCACTTACTTTTCGACATCTGAAGGATGAAAATTCCCTCGCTTCGTTTGTGGCCAAAGCAAACACGAACTGCCTGGGTTGAAACACTCCTTACTCTCAGGACACACCTGGTACCAAGTTTATCACTGGAATCGGAGTACACGATGATGCTCGAGGTACGCGCGCGTGTTGTAATACCTACCCCTTTTCTCCGTCGTGACCTTTCCCTAGATTGAGAATTTAGGAGGGCCATTGGGAGTGCAAGTTAGGCAAGTTGGTGGTTTTAGTCCCTCATGGTGCCTCACCCCTGCAGAGACGTATGTATACATACTAGGAAGCTCCCTTGCGCCTCTTCTGACAATGACTACCTGGTTGGCCATTTTCAGACCATTGGTTCCGTTACTGGCCTACCGCCAACTTTGGCGTCTCGTTCTACCTATCCATCTAGTGCCTGACTTTGAAGTGAATGAGGTTGTGGCACCTACAAGAAGACTCATTGACTCATTGGCCAGCATACTTGCTGCCCAGGAACCCTCGCCGCCAGAA